>NC_063061.1:2612500-2815000 GCF_018812025.1 Megalobrama amblycephala
AAACTGAATGGGTAAATCTTCTTTAAATATTTTTGATTCTTAATTTTCTTTTCTGTCATACTCAAATTCTTGTTAAAACACATTAGATATGCGTATTCTGTGCATTTTGAACACTTTTTGTGTGTAATTATAGTTATTTTTCCCATCAAAAGTGTGCTTTCACTTTAATTGAGCGTCAGCAGCACAGCAAAAATAGACTCGGCGCTGAAACCCCCGCTTCAGTGCTGCTCACGCAACGCTCCTGCTTGATGCTCATGCGCTCCTGCCAGTGTGAATGCATCCATTGGTTAACATGCACGCCGAAAAAATATGCACTGCTCACGCGCTGCTTACCCTTGCAGTGTCAAACCGGCGTAAAAATGTAGATTTGAACGAAGATGAATGAACAAGCTCAAACAGGCAACTAATTAAGGGATAAAATACAGGCAATAACCAGTGGCGGTTCTAGACCATTTCAACTAGGGGGGCCAAGCTGGGGCCAGTTGTACTGTTAGAGGGGCCAGTTACATTTAGACCCTATTGTTGTCATATCATTTTCTGCACTGGGTATCGTTAAGGTTTTAACGGTATTACTACTCTTACCGATACTGCTTATCGATCCGGTACTTCGTAACGGTATTCTTATCGGTACTTTTTGTTTATATATAATATAATATATAGCTGAATGAGCTGAATTAACTTTGCTTTATATTATATAGTGTCCGGTATTTTTGGTCTTTTATTTAAGATACAGTAAGAACATGAACAAAGAAACAAAGTAAAACAAACTGACAAATACAAACAAAGATACAAATGAAATAAAGTGCTTTCATTTGTTCATGTGTTCAGGTAAGTAATATAGGCCTAGCCTATAAAAGAAATCTAAGTAAAGTAACCAAATGTAAAATAACACTGCATGGTTTTCACAATATAAATTAATAGATTAATGCCTATTGAAGCTAACTATATTCAGATGAAGAGCTGTAAGTGATTTTCTCTTTGCATTTTGTTGTTTGATTAACATTGATGGCACAATCGTCAGAAGGTGACTGCTGTCACTTTAAGACAATAGATATTAACACACATCGGATTTTCTCCCAGCTGTTCATGTACACTTACGATATAAACTGCGTTTAAGTAGTTAAACACGCTCCAATCCGGTCATTTTAACATATTTGTGTGTGTATTTGATCGTTTGGACATGTGTAATTTGTTTATTTGCGATACGTTTTGGAGCGCGCACACACAATTCAGCCTGAGGAACAGCGTCTCTTGCGCGGATTATTGTGCTTTCAATGTTTTAAACCGTTGATAATAATTATCAAACATTTACTGCAATTTAGCAACAGTAAAGACTGTATTTTACAACAATCACTGATTGTGCTGATTCTGACGTTAAGTTTGGGTTTAGGGAGGAAGGAACGTGCACAGCTGTGAAGAGAATGAAGGTGTGCTAGACGAAACTAGTTTTTAATAGTTTTACCTCAGATATCTTCTGTCTGATCCTTTGAAGCCAAAATCTAAATCAAAAATAAAATTAGCTTAATATCACAGGCCTAAAGTGTAAGCAGACGTTTAGTTGTTTAGTTCTCTCCTCCATCGTCACCATTAAACAGGGCTTTCATGTGAGCGGCTGCGCGCGCTGTAGCTCCTCTGCGTGATCTCTCTTCTGGATTGCGAAAGCAAAAATGCATCATAGACAAATGTCCTAATATTATTGCAGACTCAGCTGGCGACTCTGGTGAGATAGAATTTGCAAGATAATGTCTATATAGCAATAATGTACCCATCTCTAGTTACATTTCTGTTCCGCATTGTCACTGTCTAATAGCGGATGTAAAAAACAACGATCGCAAAAAAACAGTTTTGTAAAAATTATTTTACACTTCACATTTAGGGGGGCCATAAGGGGGTCCAAGCTTGTTGTCACAGGGGCACTGGGCCCACCTATTATATTTTGAGTGAACTGAGTGAAGGGAGGGAAGTGGAGGAGAAGACTCCATAAAGAATTTACTCTAGAAAACTAGCACAAGGGAAACATGTGACTGAAGATAAACAAATTAAAGTCCATGAAAATGAATTTAACACAACATAACTGAGACAATTTTCCCCAAACTGTGCCATTTAAAAAATAGTAGAGTGGCAAGCAGGTCAGTTATAAATGTCTCTGAGGTGAGTGTAGTCAGCGGGTGGTTGTTTTACAGTGCTTGGAGAAATTATGAAGACTTAAAAAGAGACCATGCTTTAGGCTGGACCTGTCAATCATGTCATGGATTAAATCCCTCTTTCTGATTGTAAAGTTCCTGCTTATCTGAGCTGTAGATCCTGGACTGAGAGACTGAAGAGTGTCATTGTTCCCTATAGGTTGAGGGATTGTGGTGTTACAGATGAAGGTTGTGCTGCTCTGGCTTCAGCTCTGAGATCAAACCCCTCACACCTGAGAGAACTGCATCTGAGTTATAATAAATTTGGAGACAGAGGAGTGAAGCTGCTTTCTGATGGACTAAAGGATCCTTACTGTAAACTGGAGAAACTGTGGTAAGATTGTATAAATGTCATCATTCTCTTTCATGTTCCTCCTATAAATAATGAACAAAATTAAAAACAAAACTAAAAAAGTGTCTTGTCAGATAATTGAAGAGGATGTTTAATCATTATGAGACTCTTTCCAAAGTGTCTTACATAACTGTAATATCTTTTCAGTAAGTATAAACACGACTAGTGTTGGGAATCGTAAGCAAGTTTCCGGTTCCGGTTCCGATTTCGGTTCTGCCTAACGGTTCCGGTTCCGGTTCCATTAAAATAACTAAACTAATAAAAAATAGTAGTAAGGGGAAAATGCACAATACTCAACTCAAACAGTCCTTTTTGTGTTTATTATTCTTGTAAAATAAATTTAAAAGACTGCTAATCTTATATTCGCTAACACTTTACAACAAGGTTCATTAGATAACATCAGTTAACTAGGCCTACATTAACTATTTTTATTAACTAACATGAACAAAGTTTAACAAATGTATTGCTCATGGTTTGTTCATGAATGAACCTTATTGTAAAGTGTTACCACAGATTAGATAAGATGCTTGAACACACATGTAAGATTCAGACAGGTGAAACAGAATATTTTTGTAAAGCCGGGGAAACACTTAATGATTGTAAAGCCGTTTATGAATGTAAATTGATACTTATGAGTAATCGCACTCAAACGCATCCAGTCAGAGCCAGTTGCATTCAGTCGGCGATTACAGTCATTGTTTAAATTCCGTGTGTAAGTATTTAAAACTGCTTCAGTCAAAGGAAACAGTCTTTGTGTGTTGAGCTCAGTCTTAAAATGTTTCAGCTAGTCGTTAAGTGTGTCCCCGGCTTAAGTTGGATTCATAAAGACTTGTTTCTGAAAGAATTATTCAGTGATAGACACATTTTTAACAGAAATTTGTTGCCACCTAGTGGCCTAACACATATTTGAATGTCATGATTTTATTTTTTGTCAAAAGTTTAATATACACAGGCAAATCATTGTAATTTAGGAATTAGATCATGTGGGTGATGAAATCGAGAACGCAATCTTTTAAAGATAATTTGTGCAGCTTTGTGCACCTCTCTCTCTCTCTCTCTCTCTCTCTCTCTCTCTCTGCATCTATATCTGACGTATATGAGTAGCACAAGGGCTTTTCAGTGCATTAATTGCTATAATATTCATGAGGTGAGACGTCTCTATTAAAGGATACGCTCCCTGCACTTCGCCCACCCATCACACCAGACCCGTTTTTGGAACCAAAACTTAGAAATCTTGTGGTTCTCAGTTCCCAACCCTGTATACAACTGGCAGTGTTGGGCAGTAACACATTACTAGTGACGGCAGTTAGCTTGGACAAGGACAATTGTAACTGGTGTTGTGGTACTCAAGACTGGTCTTGGTCTTGAGACAGGTCTTAAGACCATTTTTTGAAAGTCTTGGTCTAGTCTTGGTCTCGACACACAATGGTCTTGGTCTCAACTTGGTCTCGGTTTAGGTGGTCTTCACTACAACACTAATGGTAACTACAACCCCAAATCAGAAAAAGGTGGGATGTTTTGTAAAATGCAATGTGCAAGCCAGGGTTAACAACGTGCTATGCTGGGCCAATAGCCTCTGACCTCAAGATTGTGAAGTTCCTGTATATCTGAACTGAGAGACTGAAGAGTGTAATTGTTCTCTACAGGTTGAGTAAGTGTGGTGTCACAGATGAAGGTTGTGCTGCTCTGGCTTCAGCTCTGAGATCAAACCCCTCACACCTGAGAGAACTGTATCTGTCTGGAGATAAACTAGGAGACTCAGGAGTGAAGCTGCTCTCTGATCTGAAGGATGATCCACATTATAAACTGGAGATGCTCCAGTGAGTACTGATGACTAAAAATGGTTGAATTTTAATTGAAAGTTAATATAGTTTCTCCTTTTTAGGGTACTTTCTTGATAATATTTATGTACTATTAACATGTTTTGATTCCATTTATAGATAGAATTAAGACAACACAATATTTCTCTTGTATCATTGACTGTTTCCATGAACTCTGATAATGAGATTGTAATGAGATTTAGTCATGTAAACACAATACTTCAGTCAAATTGATTCAGTTATTCTCATAATTGTAGTAACCGTAATCTTAGTAAGATATGTGCTGTATGACGATTTTAATTGCAACGAACAGGCATGTAAACACCTGAAGGGATAGTTCACCCAAAAATGACAATTAAGTCATCATTTACTCACCTTCAGTTGTTCTTACAGCAAGGGCTGCCACAAAATGCAGCATCAGCATCTCGTAGTGGCACTTCCGGTGGCATCTCCTGCAGCCATGGACTTTCTTCTTATTTTAAAAAGCTTTATTGCAACAAAATAGCATTATATATCACAGGACTGTCATTTGTAAGCATGTATCATTAATTTTGTTAATATGTAGTTAGTTTCTGACGCTGCAGTAATCAGAGAAAGCTGAAATTACTGCTTGTGTATATGGCAGTCTTGTGGTAGGCTATATAATGTAACGACAGCCCTGTGTATATAGCCTTATGTTATTTAGTTCAAATGTACTTTTTAAAGTGAAAATATTACATATGCTGCACAAAGCTGAAATTGCGGCATCTCCTGCAGCCATGGACTTTCTCCAGCAGCTGTTGCTGTTTGTGGCACCTGCCGCTGGCCAATTACATTAATTTGAAGTAATATTTTCATTTTAAAAAGTACATTTGAACTAAATAACATTAGGCTATATACACATGACTGTCATTACATTATATAGCCTAAGCAGTAATTTCAGCTTTCTCTGATTACTGCAGCGTCAGAAACTAACTACATATTAACAAAATTAATGATAAATGCTTACAAATGACAGTCCTGTGATATATAATGCTATTTTGTTGCAATGAAGCTCTTAAAATAAGAAGAAAGTCTGTGGCCACAGGAGATGCCACCTGAAGCACCACTACGAGATGCTGCATTTTGCACCAGCCCTCTCTCTGTTCTGATGCTGTATTCTCTTCTTTCCTTTCCAGACCACAAGAGGGGAAATTTAAAGAAATGTCCCACTCATCCATATAACATTTCTCTAAAATTAATTATTTTTCATTTTTGGATGAACTATCCCTTTAAACTGATGCACATGCTCGTACGTACACTGATATGATATGTGTTGTTCACACAACTCCATGAATGAACTCTGTGATATTATTCTGAAGTTATAGTGGTACCCAGGTGAAAAAAAAGTACATTTCTATAATATACTTAAAGTGCTCTATTTTCGTGCACTAATTTTGTACTAAATATACTAAAAATTCATCTTTAGTACTTCTTAAGATTATCTTAAGAACATCTAAGTGTACTCAACTGTGGTATTTTGAGACAGCATTAAATATGAACTTAAATGTGCTTTTAATATACTATCTCTGTATTTAAAAAATATATTTAGTTACCACTTGTAGTACACTATGGGTTCAAATGTACTATAAGTGGTATCACATTTTTTAAATACAGAGATAGTATATTAAAAGCACATTTTAGTTCATATTTAATGCTGTCTCAAAATACCACAGTTGAGTACACTTAGATGTTCTTAAGATAATCTTAAGAAGTACTAAAGATGAATTTTTAGTATATTAAGTACTGGTCATCATTCATATCAAGGGTCATCATTCATGGTGGTTTGGATGCAAAATCAAAATCTGAATGTTTAAAAAGATATTTAAAAAATTGCACATCACAGGATTATTTTATTATCTCTGACTAATAGGGCAAATAGTTTGTTTCATTTGTTCAGTGGATCATTTGACTGTCTGTGTTTTACTCACAGGTTTTATAAGTCTGACCTTTTCTGGAACAACTGATGGTGAATAAAGAGCCGCTACAGACACATCACATTCATCACATTCAAAAGAATCAACACACACAAACATGATCATGGTCATCACACTCACGTTTGTGTTTCCAGAATGATCCAGTCCTTCATCCAGAGTCAAACAAGGAAACCTTTTCGTTCTTCTTCAGAACTGATATTTGTACTTTGCACTTTTCTGTCTTTTTTGTTTTTCTTTATAATTCTACATACCTCTAAGAAATGTTTATGGGCAGGTTCAGAGGTTTGAGTGGGATAAATGGCTCAAAATATCTTTTTAATACTATATTGTTACTAAAACTTTTCCTACACATTTCTGTCCATTACGTTTTATATTCGTTTTATATTCTTTATAAAAGGGTTATGTTTGAGGATATAACATTTATCTATAAAATGGTAAAAGAGAAATTATACAGATATCTTTATGATATAACAGATTTGTAAGCAATTTGTCACTCTATACTACGCAAAAAAACCTGGTGACTCCTCTGTGTAGGCGTAGTACTCAAATCCAGCAAAAGAAAGAGTTTGACCAATCATAGTGCTGGGTTCATTTCCCCAAATAGCAAGCGGGGATGATTGACAAATGCATACGGCCTATCAATAAAAAGAGACTGCAGATCGACAGCAACACAAAATCCACTTGATCCTCCTTCCTCTCCCGCCCTTCTGACAGTGACTGAATTCTCAAACGAGGACAGTACAGCAGTCACAGTACTTCTGACTCCTTGCGGTAAACGGGTATAAAATGCTCAAGTAATGTTGAACAACAAATCTAAATAAAATTGAAATCGCTATATGGCTTAGTGAATACAGGGCCGGCACTACCTATAGGCAGAGCAAGCAATTGCCTAGGCCTCGGGATTGAGGAGTGGCCTCCATAACCTCAACATCCCCTGCTGGACACTAGTCTACCAGTCAAGAGGAGAGCAAAATACTAGCTTCTTTGTTCATTGGAGTTGAATTGTCACTTAATGTCAAACCAATTAATGTCACCTTGTCAGAGTGGGTCCGATGTACTCGCCAAAACGAACACATCCTGTAGGTGATGCAAAGCAAAATGCTAAATGAAGCTCGCCATAAAAAGCCTGCAAAAGTAATAATTATGAATGTGAAAAAAAAACAGCAAGGATACATTTTAGTTGTTTATTAATAAACTAGTGTTTTCCGAATCAGTGTCAGCTGTGAAGATGAAGTTGACAATTGCTTTAATAAGGCTTATGTTTAATTTATAATTAATGCAGCGAAGACTGCATAAAGTGTTTGATACATTTATTCAATTACTATATATTTCCTACCTGTCTAACAGGTAGGATATATATGTATGGATAAATTCATTTAAGGCCAGGCCACAGATAATTTTTTTTTTTTAAGTTGTTGCTTTAAGTTATTTCTACATTAATTTGGAGAGTAACAGTAATATCATTACAATATAAAAATATTAAAGAGGAGAGAAGAGTCAGTGGCCTCCAACATAAATTTTGCCTAGGGCCTCCCTCCAAATGGCTAGAACCGGTAAATATGAAAATGTTGTGATGTGTGACTGACTGACAAGCACGAGTCTGGAGAAACAGGCATTTATGTATTTATTCTCAGTGTTGAGAAACGTAGCCTACATGTGTTGTGTTACTGTGTTAATGCTAACTAAAGTACATATGAGCTCTTTCTCATAAACACAAATGCACGCACACACACAGAGAGGGAAGATCATTGTAAAATGAAAATTGCCGCGTTTGGTTTAAAATTTGTTCTTGCTTGTGTTATTTATTTTTTATTTTTTTGTCAGAAAACATTTTTAATTATCCACCCGTGTCTTTAAGATTCCGTAAATGACGGACACTTTAGTTAACACAATGTTATGGTATGGTTGTTGCAGAGATGACACTTTAATGGACTTCTACAAAACTGGGATATTTATTAAACGAAGGAGATAACACAACCAAACACACTTATCAAACAATAGAACAGACAAGGAGTGCAGGGAGTAAGTCCATTATAAAGGGAGTGCAGATGATCAGGAACAGGTACAGGTAATCCGTGAAGATGGGGAGATGACGAGGAAGTGAGTGCAGGTGTGGAGACAGGAGGATGATGGGAAATGGAGTCCAGGACAGAAAGGAACTGTGACACACAACCCCTCGTTATATGTCGGACTAACTTCTTGAAATTCTTGAATACTTGATTCGTTTTGCTCTTATTGGTCCTTTCTATTCATTGTCAACTGTTTTCTATAAATATGTTTGTATTGGCTAACCTTTATTCAGCGAATGTCTTGTTTATAATTCAAAGACAGCATGTTACAAATAGAAACCCTTTTTTCTGTGAGATTTAGTATCATATTTGGATATTGGAATAATAAATTAAGTATTTTAAATGAATCACATGTAAACTCAATGTTTTTACTGTTTTCTTAGGTTAAGGGTTTCTTAATTTTATTCTAGTTTTCATTACAAAACCTGTATAAACTACTCGACTGTCAGGATAGTCGCAATTTCGAAATTGCAAACAAATTTTTTTAGACCATATTAAATATATGAATGTGATTTACTTGTGGTTGTCAGTTTGTATAAGCTCACATTATGCAATGAAATATTAATCATGCATTTAAAAAAATGCTTTTGAACAGGTGTAGTGAAATTTTTAACTGTGTCAAATTAAAAAAACAACAGTCAAAATTAGATTAACGAAGATGGCTGTGTGTGTGCTTTGTGTATTGCATTATCAAAACTGTAAAAAAATGATGTTGTGATGTTTCTCTTTCTGTTGATGATGTTTTGTCCCGGGACTCTGGTGAGCTCTCTGTATGTCTGGATGACATGATTCAGGGGAACACCATCGCTCAACTGACATGTTCCTAAAACCTGCTGTGCCAAATCTAAACTAATGCATGTGTGTACTGAGCACAGTTCTGAGAACAGTTTCACAGTAATCTAGCTGCCATCTTTACCCATGAAGCTCTTTAGAGATCAGATGCTGCACTACAGTATTACTGCTTCATGTCCAGAGTTCATGAATTTCATTTTTTTTTTTAAAGGTGCCCAAGAACGTTCTTTCACAAGATGTAATATAAGTCTAAGGTGTCTCCTGAATGTGTCTGTGAAGTTTCAGCTCAAAATACCCCATAGATTTTTTTTAATTAATTTTTTTAACTGCCTATTTTGGGGCATCATTAACAATGCACTGATTTACACTCGGCGCCACCCCCTTAAATCGCGAGCTTCCTGCCACACCAGCTGTTGACTATATTACAGCGCATTTACAAAGTTCACACAGCTAATATAACCCTCAAATGGATCTTTACAAGATGTTCGTCATGCATGCTGTATGCATGCTTCGAATTATGTGAGTAAAGTATTTATTTGGATGTTAAAGTTTTATTCTGAGTGAATTTGAGGCTGTCCTCCGTGGCTAACGGCTAATGCTACACTGTTGGAGAGATTTATAAAGAGTGAAGTTGTGTTTATGAATTATACAGACTGCAAGTGTTTAAAAAATGAAAATAGCGACGGCTCTTGTCTCCGTGAATACAGTAAGAAACGATGGTAACTTTAACCACATTTAACAGTACATTAGCAACATGCTAACGAAACTTTTAGAAAGACAATTTACAAATATCAGTAAAAATATCATGCTATCATGGATCATGTCAGTTATTATTGCTCCATCTGCCATTTTTCGCTGTTGTTCTTGCTTACCTTAGTCTGATGATTCAGCTGTGCACAGATCCAGACGTTAACTGGCTGCCCTTGTGTAATGCCTTTTATAATGTTGGGAACATCATGGGCTGGCATTATGCAAATATTGGGGCGTACACCCCGACTGTTACGTAACAGTCGGTGTTATGTTGAGATTCGCCTGTTCTTCGGAGGTCGTTTAAACAAACAAGATTTATATAAGAAGGAGGAAACTGGAGTTTGAGACTCACTGTATGTCATTTCCATGTACTGAACTCTTGTTATTTAACTATGCCAAGGTAAATTCAATTTTTGAATCAAGGGCACCTTTAAAGAACATTGTTCTTTTTTCGTTTTTTTTTTTCAATTTTGAATCAGAAGAATCTTCTCCCTGTATATTCCTAATCATCAAGTGTCTTCATTTATATGTGCTTAAGAAAACAACTTATTCTAGAGTTTTGCAGAAAGCCACATTCAGAAACATCATCCAAACACAAACCTGGATTTCTCCCGGAGAATGCAGATCATGTCATGTTAAACGGGTGTAAATGAAGATATGGTTGGAAATGGTTGCTCTTACAGGGTTTTGAAGAGCACATGTGAATAAAGTGAGGTCTGAAGAAACCTGCTTATGAGAGCATCACACAAATTTTATTTTAAACGGAATATGAGTTTTAAATATTTTGATGGTTGTCAGTAAGTGACAGTATTCTCTCCTCATCCTTATTGTTTTTTTGTAGTGAAATCACAAAATAAATGCAAGCAAATGTCTCTCTAGTCCAGGGGCCGTATTCACAAAACATTTTATCTTACCACTAAGAGTTCTCCTAAATAGCAGTAAAAGTTCTTAGCTAAGAGTTTTCCCTTAAAACCTATTCACAAAGCTGCTGAGACAAACTTTTACTAAGGAATAGACTGAAGTCTTAAGCTAAGAGTAAGGGCGGGGTTGACCTCGTTGCTATATGGAGTATACACACAGTGATTGGCTGATGGGCAAGGAGTCAGCGATTTAATCATAGAAATATTGTAGAATGATGTGTCATGTTTCCATATTAAAATAAAGGTTTTAAAATACAAATGTTGCCATATTGTTGCCATAAAGGTTTTAAAATGTAGGCTAAGTGTCACTAATTAAACTAGTATATACAGTTATATATATATATATATATATATATATATATATATATATATATATATATATATATTTTACTCTATTCAATCATTTGTAAGTGTGAACTCATGAAAACCACAGGTAATCAGACAATATTTATTTATTTGTTAAAGTTTTTTTTGGCGCCTCATTGTAGATTCACATCTATAAATCAAAATGTATTGCATTTATGAAGAAAAAGTTCAGCACCCAAGGCTCTATCACTATTGCCTCAATGGTGTTCAGTGTCTTTGGGTGGATTAGGACTGTTTGTGATTTGGTCTTAGTGACTTAGGAGTCCTCTTGACTACTCCTAACGTTTCACAGACTTAGGAGCTAGTTTTAGCGCTAAAATGCTTTGTGAAATACTCTTAGAGCAAAAATTTAGGAGTCCTTAAATTAGGACTGACACACCCATTATTTTTAAGAGTTTCTCCTAAATCAGCAAGTTAGGAGCTACTTTTAGCCTTAAGATGTTTTGTGAATACGGCCCCAGATGATCAGTTGATCTATCTACATGATTCCAGTTCATCATGATCTTCCTTTGTACCTTACAATGCTTTAAAAATTGAACTTTTATTAGTTGTTATAATTTATTGGACACATCACTGCCTGTAATTATATATCTTGGTTTGTTTGTCTGTAAATTCTTGTTCATTTAGTAAGCTAAATAGCTTTAGATCACTCACAAGTATGAAGTGTTGTCTTATTCCACAAGTGTAAAAACTACTCTGTAAATGAGTAAAAAACATAGTTTTGCAACCTTTTATGGAATGGAATAAACAACAAATTTGATGTTCACCAAAATTAGCTAATTTACAAATGTACATGAAATATTGTGGGTTTGGGATGAGGCAGAGTAATAACTGACAGAATGTTTTATTTATTGATTGATTTTCTGGCTGAAATATCCCTTTAATACTAGATTTTAATAAATACTATGTTAGTAAAAAAAGACGAATATTATACTTTTTGGTTATTTTTCTTTTATGCCTGTGTCGTTTCTCTGTCACTGAAGTCAAACTCCTTTTTTCTGTAAGCAGATTTGGTGAATATAAAGCTGAATATGATTCAGTAATAAGTTTTCACATGTTTTTAAACAGTCTTCATGTCTAAACTGTGGCTGGAATAAAACATGAATTAAACGGATGTTGAGCATTCAGAAATGAAGTGTGCATCTTTCCAACTGCAAGAGTGAATATTTATTTTACTGCATGTACAGCTAAAAGCAATTGTTCTTTTATTTTTTAAATTACTATTTATACACGTGCAGTACAGTACACACACACACACACACACTCACTCTCTCTCTCTCACACACACACACACACACACACACACACACACACTCACTCTCTCTCTCACACACACACACACACACACACACACACTCACTCTCTCTCTCACACACACACACACACACACACACACACACACACACACACTCTCTCACGCACACACACACACACACACACAGTGGCTGATCTATAGTGTTAGATAGAAGTAACTGTTACATGTAATTCGGATCATGTAATCTGATTCCAGTGCTCAGATGTTCAAAGGTCAGATTGGATCAAATCTCGAAAATGGACTGTTCAAAATAATAAAAAAACAGGATTCTGATATTGGATTATCTTGATTTTGTTCTGGATCTAAAAAGTTTTGAATAATAATGAAGATTTGATCCAGATCAAAAAGACGAAGTTTGGTGTTGCATCTAATCTCTGATCCCTGGAAAAGATCAACACTTTTACAGCAGATGTCATCTGACTCGTGGACGCGCTCCGTTGGGCAATGGTCATGCGCGTGCTCGTCTCCTGCGCGCTCTGGTGATCGAGTGTGATCGCGCTGTGGATTGCGGGTGTGCTGGACGCTGTGTGAGCTGGTCTCTCTGTAGCAGACAGTAAAGTGGACTGAACTCGGACACATTGTGCTCTCTGCTGTAAGAATCGACTGTCATCAGTGCATGAGCTGCTTTTACACACTTTCAGGTGACTGTCGCGCGCTGCTCGCTCACTCAATTTATGCAGAGATGTTTGATCTTCGGATATATGTTTGCCCTCCTTTACGCTTCTGTTCAGTGTTGTTGGACTACTCGTGCACGTAACAACGAGACCCAGTCGCTAGTTTGTCTAAGTAAACTGGGCCAGTTTGCTTCGTATTCCGTTGTTTTAAAACACGGAAAAGCGTTAACACCAACTGTGTCGAGAAGTCCCGCACATGAGAGATCTATGCGGCCTCAGAGAAAGGTATTGCTTTACCTGGTAACGACGCTTCTCCTTGCTGGTGATATTCAACTCAACCCAGGCCCTGGCGACACTGGATGTGCTCAGTGCGGTGTCTTGGTTTCGGACGACGCATCTGGGGGTGCTTTGCTGTCGTCGTTGGACATCTGTGGTCGGGGCGGACCTGGTCACGGCCTAGTTGGCCTGCTGGAGCGGACTGGAGATTCGCCTGAGTTTCCCCCGGTGGTCGTTTCGCCGGTATGTGTTGGTGATCTACCTGGGCTTTCTGCTCATCAAGCCGGGGTTGTACATGGCCTGGAGGTGCTGTCGGAATGTCGCCGTGTGTCAGATGGCAAGAAGTATTGTAAGACGGAGTATTCCCGGTCGGTCGCCAGTCTTCAGGCTGGGCCCGGGGCTGGCTGTGGTCCAAGTGTAACAGCATCGTCTGGTCATTGTGATTTGGCCGGAGCTACATCGACTCGCCATCATAGAACGGCTGGCGAGAGGCATCGGACGCTGCACTACTTTCAAACTGTGAACCATTCTAAAGTAATCTGGGACCGCGGGTCTAAACCGAAAGGTATTTTTGGAGGACATTTAAATATCCGAAGTGTGTCTTCAAAACATGATCAAATTGAAAATCTGCTTTTGGACTCAAATTTAGATTTCTTGTGTTTGTCTGAAACGTGGTTAACTAAAACTTCTCCTAGTGCTGCTTTGGCAATGCCTGGGTATAAACATTACAGACAGGATAGGAAAATTGGTAGAGGAGGAGGGCTTCTTATTTATGTTAAAGATTACTTGATAAGCAAACAAGTTCATCTTGAGTGTTCTAATGAATTTGAATGTATTGCTGTTTTAATTACACTATCTCCACAAATGTCTTTTATTATAGTTGCAGTGTATAGGCCGCCCTCATCAGATATCTCATTCTATGATCATTTTAAAAATCTCTTTAAAGAAGTGGATATACGTAAAGAGTGTATTGTTATGGGGGATTTCAATATTAATTGGTCTGATAAAAAGGCCAGAAAGAAATTGAAGGAGATAACTAAATTGTATGATTTTATACAAATGATAGAGACCCCCACACGTATTACAGCTACTTCGCGAACTTTAATAGATCTTGTCTTTACTAATAAACCAGATAGAATTACTAAGACTTTTAATTTTTTAACTGGATTATCAGATCATAATTTAACTCTCATATCTAGGAAGTTAAATAAAAATAGGTTTGTTTATCATGAAACCACACAGAACGAACAGAATTGTTCTTTTAGAATACCAAAAAAGGATATGAGTGCTTTCGAAGAAGAGCTTGGACAGATTGACTGGGTATCCCTTTCATCTACCGAAGACTTGGAAACAGGGTATAAAATGTTTATAGAGGAGATAAAAAATATAAAAAATAAATATACAAAATTAGTTAGAAATAGGCATAGAAAGAATAACCTACCATGGATTTCGGAAGAGGTGTGGATGCTCATGAAAAAGCGTGATAATGTTCTAAAAAAATCTATAAAATCTGGTTTACGACAGGATCGACTTATGTTTAATTGCTTAAGAAATAAGGTGGTTAAGACATTACGGCAGGCTAAGGCACAATATTTTATTAATATTTTAAATGAGGCTAAAGGAAATGGCAAAAAAATGTGGCAAACTATTAACCAATTGATAAAGAAAGAATCTAAATCATGTATTAAATGTTCAGAATTAAATCATGAAGGAAGAATACTTAATAAACCTGATGAAATTGTAGATACTTTTAATAATTATTTTGTTGACTCAGTTCAAAGATTGACTGATAAATTTGGTACTAGATATAGAGAACTTAACTCTGTTAACTCAGCTGAACCTGCTTTTGATTTAACAACAGTATCAGAGAATAAGATTCAGAATGTTATAAAAACCTTAAAAAATTCATACGCTAAAGATATAGATGGTTTAAATTGTAATTTTTTAAAAAATAACTGTGAACATTTTTTAGTACCAATCACACACCTTGTAAATTTATCGATTAAGCAATCTGTTTTTCCAAATTGCTGGAAAACTGGGATAGTCACCCCAGTCTTCAAAGCAGGCGATCCACTAATCGTAGCAAATTATAGGCCAATCTCAATCTTGTCAGCTGTATCAAAAATAACAGAAAGAGTAGTAACTGAGCAAATTGTAACTTTTTTAGATACACAAAATAACTTACTGTGCCCTATGCAATTCGGGTTCCGTAAACGGCACTCTACGGAGACTGCTGTATGTTACTTCATTGAGCAAGTGCGATTAAAATTAGATAAGGGTGGGGTTGTGGGTGCTGTGTTTCTCGATTTGCAAAAAGCATTTGACACGTTAAATCATAATATCTTGTTATCTAAATTAACTCATTTTAATTTTTCTATGCAAACAATTAAATGGATTGAGTCTTATCTTATATCAAGGAAGCAATGCACCCGGATTAAAACGCGTATATCTTCAACAAGACACTGTTCATCAGGGGTACCTCAGGGGTCCATACTAGGACCTCTACTTTTTAGTCTGTACTTGAATGATCTTCCAGATGTTTGTCCTGATGCATTTATTCAAATGTATGCAGACGATACTGTGATTTATGTGCATGGTAAAACAAATGAACAGGTATCACAAAAATTATCTGCTGCCATGACCAAAATCTCAGACTGGTTTAATCAGTGTTGTTTATCGTTAAACGTCCAGAAAACTGCTTGTATGTATTTTACGATTAGAAAGATGGAGGAGGTTGTACCAGATATATTGGTAAATGGTGAAAGATTACAGATTGTATCGGACTTTAAATACCTTGGAGTTATTTTAGACACTCACTTAACATTTGAAAAGCATGTTAAAAAAATAGTTTGTACAGTTACACCCCAACTTCGAAATTTTAAATTTATACGGAGTCAACTTTCGGCAGAAGCTGCAAGAATCTTTCTGCACTCTTTTATTTTTTCTCATTTCTCTTATTGCATTACTTCATGGTCCCAAGCAGGAAAATCTACTCTTAGACCCTTACATAGTTTATACAAACGTGCTATAAAAGTGTTTGATAAGAAACCAGACAGATATCATCATTGTCTTATAATTCAAAAACATAATCTTTTTACTTTTAAAAACTTTGTAATATTTCACAATTGTAGTTTAATGTATAAAATCGTGAATGATCTTGCACCTCCACCTTTAAAGATGTTTGTTTCACTGCGCAATGAAAGTTTAAGACAGACAAGAGCCTCTTTAAGAGGTGACTGTGAAGCGCATTTTAGAAAGACAGATTTTGGACGATCAGCTTTTTCTGTAAAAGCTGTTAATAATTGGAATAGTTTACCAACTGATATTAGACAGTGCACTACCTTTGTCCAGTTTAAATTACATTTGAAAAGATTTTTAAAGGCATGTCAGGTTTGTGATCATTAATTATACAAGGTAATGATTTTTGAATATGTTTTTATACTTTTTGTATTCTATTGTGTTTAATTTCTATGGTATTTTTATTGATAATTTGATGTACTCCTGCCCAGGGACAGCAGATGAAATTTAGCTCTGTAGCTAATTCTGGGGTAATATTTTATTGTCCATTGTCCCTGTCAAATAAAGAATAAATAAATAAATAAATGACGTGCGCAGTTCCGCGGGCCGCGCGCCTCTTCAGGAAGTTCCAGCTGTCAATAACAGAGAAAACCTTAATTTATCTTAATATATCTCTGAATGGGAGTTATGATGTGAACACAGTCACATGATTGTGTTTCTGATATTGACACAGAAACTCAGAACAGCGCGTTCATTACAGTGTCGTCACTTCTGTTTAAAACGAAACCCGATGATTAATAAAGACTCTTAATGTTAAAATGTTTTATTTTTTTAAAAACTCGCTTTGTTGTTGCTATGCAAAAATAACCAGATATATTCAGCTTTTCATTACAGAATAAAAATATACAATTGTTTGAATCTTAAAGGCACAGTTCACCCAAAAATGATAATTCTGTCATCATTTACTCACCCTCATGTTTCTTTCTTCTGCTGAACACAAAAGATATTCTGAAGAATGTTTGTAACCAAACAGTTGATGGACCCCATTGACTTCCATAATATTTATTTATTTATTGCATACTATTGAAATCAATGTTTGCCATGAAATGTTTGGTTTCTTCAAAATATCTTCCTTTGAAAATGATGACAGAATTTTAAGGTGAATTATCCCTTTAACTCGTTATAATTAGATTAGCACATGAGCTTTTTATTTGCACAGAAAGATCTTTGGAGCTCTGTTTTATTCCTGAATTAATATTCAGTATTCTTTGTTTCAGCACACTGTGGTTATAATGCAAAATTAACAAATTTAAAAGACACTTTTGTCATTTCTAAAGCAGAATTTGTATTTTTTAGATAGTTTTGCATCATATACTCTCTCTCTCTCTCTTAAGTAGATTGTATTTGACATGCGCCATTATACATCTGATCAACTTCCTTTAAATCAGCAAAACTGAGTAAGACTTGGTCTAATAGTATTTATTTTCTTATGCAGGAATTTACTTGAACCATGAACACTGTGAGAAACTGAGACTAGAAAAAGAACATTTCAATCAAGGTGAGTCTTCAGGTGAGCTGCTGTGATTTCCTCATTACCTTTAGTAAACATGAACTAGACCTGCTTAAACAAATGTGAAGTATTTAAAGTAATATGAATGTCTTGATCTTATTATCATATCTTAATTGTCTTTCGGACATATAGACCAAAATTTGCTGAAAATATGTAATTATTGGTCGAGACTTAAAGAACATTTCTACATTTAAATGCTACATTGTTCTAGAAACCAATCTTGCGAAGAATCACCATTTGCATTTTTGTCATTTTTCAGTTTTTCCGCAAAAACAAACAAACAAAAAAAAAAAAAAAAAATGAAAAGCAGCTAAACTAATCAAAATCCATAAATCTGAGCCCAAATTATTTGTGGAAAAACTGTGAGTAATTAATTAAATTTGGACAGCAATAATCAGAAAGATTAAATTCTGCTATAGGAGAGAGCGAGGCACAACCTAATGCCTTTCTCAGATTGTGTAAATCTACTTAGGGTTCAGAGAATTTACAAACATGTGATTTTGTTTCATAAAGTGTATACTTTTCATTTATTTACCCCGAAAGAAGGGAAGTTAAATGTGACAACATGCCCCATAGGTGGTGCACATTGTTACATGACCATATCTGATTTAATGGAAAAAATACAAATGACAAACTAAAATTTTATTTGTCAATAAAAGACAATTATTATTTTTTTTCATATAAAATAATAGCATTTTTTTAGGAATTCAAATTTAAATAATTTTGTAGTTTGGCAGTGGACACTCTGTTAAACACAGTTATACAGCCTAGATCAAAACAATACAGACAAACAGATGAAGAAAAACACAGAGCTGAACAAAAACACTCCCCTCCCTCCACACACAGCTCTCACAGAACATGGGATAAATACACGAGATAGTACAAATGCTGTACATTTCTTGAAATAATATTTTATAAATGTTCAGGTTCTTCCTCTCAGTCTTTATTCAGTCTTTTCTACAACGAACCCTGTCTGCGCAACTGGACTTTAAACCTGGCTAGTGTCTTCTTCTTGTGAAGCATTAAAGAACTAAACTGCTAAACAACAGATTGGAGATTAAAATAATATCAGATTTGTCTAATTTAAAATAAACAAAAAATATAGATGAAAAATTCATTTAAGAAATTTACTTTTGCTATTGTTAAATAAATGTTCAGCAATATCTCCCAAAGATTTCTGAATTTTTACACATTTTTTTCTTTTTATATTGTATTATACTGCAACTAGTAAATACATGAAGATTCATCATGCTAGCATGTGTGGAAGTATTTAAACCATGTGTGTTACAACTAACCCTATGTTAGGTTGTGCCCCGCGCTCCCCTAATTCTGTGAAATTCTTGTGGGACTGGTTATATATCACATCAAACTAGAGAAATGCTTTACATTTTTACACAAGGTTGTGAGTTTGTTTTGTACTAATACATTATTTCCTTTAAAAAACAGATATTTTCACAGTGTTGCAGAAATGTGATCACAGTGTTGCACAAACCCTTGTGACCTTTAACATGACCTCATCCGACTGGTTTCTTACACATTATTGGAACATTCATCTTCAATAAAATAATTAATGGGCAAAATAAGTAAAGAAAAGAGATAGAATATATGAAACTTTAGTGTTATATTTCTTCATAATCTACAAAATCAAGATACAATGTTGAAATTTGGTGTATTTATAACTCAAATACATAAGCTCTGTATGATATTTTGGTTATGTTTTTAAATGTTTTTAAATGTCATACTGTGATGTGCAGTAAACTAAATACAACCAGAATTCATCGTGTTTAACAATACTGGGCAGATTGACCAAATACAGGTGTCTATAAGTGTCTTGACAGGTCATCATCTCATAAACCAGATTCTTTTGTCCTCATAAACACATTCACGAAAATGACAAATGATATTAAATGGTTTTGTACGTCAGTGTGTCTGAATCAGTGTTTTTCTCATTAGATTTACCCGTGCAGCTCCATGAAGACTGAATGAATCATGGACGACACACAAACACTGACTGGAGATTTTTCTCCAGAATGCAGGTACACCAGAGTCTTAAAGAAAATACATTATATGCCACAGAACAATATGGATGTCACAGACCTGCCAGGCTCATCCATCAGCCAATCACAGCGCACTCCCTCACCAGAGTTCTAACCACACACACCTGATCCTTATCATCACACAATCACCACCAGATACTTAAGCACACCACTCGCCTCACTTCACTGTTCGGTCTCATTTGATACAAGGACTTCTTCTCCAATGCTTCATCATATCGAGAATACTTACTCTACTCTAGCGTTCTTCCCAGTCTTCGTTCCAAGTGTCTGCGTGTGTGTTTCCCTACCGTTCCTGTGAGTTCACTCCATCCCTTAACCTTCAATCATCCACGAGTCATCCATCTGCAAGAAAAGGGCAGTATTACTACTTCAGTTTACCATCACTATTACCTATATCTCTGTTACTCACCTGATCATCTGTTATTCTAAGCTGTTTGCCAGTAAACTCATTCATATTTGAAAACCTGTTGTCTCCTACAACACTGAATGGCAAACAGCATGAGCTCACCAGATCCAGAACTTGTGGATGCCCTCTGTCGAACACTTACCTCAAATCCAGTCACTTCTTCACAAGCTCTCACTTACGCAAACAACGCCGTCATTCCTTCGCCACCGGTATACACCAGTCCCATGGCCAAACCAGTGCCCTTCTCTGGCTCTGCGGAGGATTGCAATGGCTTCATCCTGCAGTGCTCGCTGGTCATGGAGATGCAGCCGCAGTTATACCCTGACGAACGCTCCAAGGTAGCTTTTATAATATCCCAGTTAAACGGACGAGCGTTACAGTGGGCAGAAACCATTTGGTCGCAGAATGGACCAGTAACCCAGTCTCTGGCGAATTTCCTCACTCATTTCAAAGAGGTTTTCTGTATACCAAATGGTGATTCGTCGGTGGGTGAGCAACTCAATCAGTTGCATCTATGTCTGTTAACGATTGCGGCCTCAAGTTTAGGACTCTTGCCGCTGCCAGTGGATGGAACGAACAAGCTCTGCTCATCACCTATCATCAGGGTCTGGATCCCAGGGTGCGGCTGCATCTCGCTGCATACGAGGATTCCATCAGGCTCAAACGATTCATTCAACTATCCATCAGATTTGCCACTCGTATGCGCCATGATTGGAGCAGCACAACCCCATTATATTGTGGACCACTGGAGAAATCCTGAAGTTCCACATCCATCGAGAATCCTGTAGAAAAACAGTCAGTAGATATTCGTCCTTGCTACGCCCACTTCAGTGATGTATTCTGCTCGAAGAAAGCCTCCAAGCTGCCTCCACACCGGCCATGGGACTGTGCCATCGATCTGTTTCCGGGTGAGTCAGTGCCCCGTGGGAAGATTTATCCACTATCCATCCCAGAGCAGAAGGCCATGGAGGAGTATATTGAGGAGGCTTTAAACCAAGGCTACATTCGTCTGTACACTTCCCCTGCTGCTTCGAGCTTCTTCTTCGTGGCCAAATAGAATGGAGGCTTGCGGCCTTGTATGATTACCCGGCTCTTAATAGGATCACTGTCAAGTTCAGATATCCTCTTCCCCTCGTCCCAGCGGCACTGGAACATCTCCATGGTGCCACTGTGTTCACCAAGCTGGACCTTCACAGCACGTATAACCTCATCCAGGTACGTGAGAGGAACGAGTGGAAGACGGCCTTTGTGACCCCTACTGGACACTACGGGTACCTCATTATGCCATATGGCCTGGTCAGCGCCCCCTCCTTATTCCGGGACTTCATCCATGAAATGCTCCAGGAATTCCACCACAAGTCCATGCTAGTCTATATTGATGACATCTTAATCTATTCCTGGAGAATGGCCAAACATCACCACGTTGCGGAGGTCCCCCAACGCCTGAGAGAATTCCAGTTGTTCCTCAAAGCTGAAAAATGTTCATTCCACCAAACTTCTGTGCAGTTCCTTGGATACAACATCAGTAGTAGTGGCGTCCAGATGGACGAGGGGAAGGTGGAGGCCATCAAGAACTGGCCCATTCCATCCACCATTAAAGAGCTCCAGAAGTTTCTTGGATTCTCCTACTTCAATAGAAGATTCATCCAGAACTACAGCTCCATAGCTCATCCACTTCGCAACAAGCCCAAGTCTCTGTCCTGGACACCAGCGGCCAACGAAGCACTCAACATCTTACGAGAAGCCTTTACCAGTGCACCACTCCTCATCCATCCAGATCCCGAGAAGCCTTTCATCGTGGAGGTCGATGCTTCACACATCGGGGTAGAAGCGGTGCTTTCGCAGCAGCAGGGGAGCCCAGCCAAACTCCATCCATGTGCCGCCTTCTCCCGTAAACTCAGCCCAGCGGAGAGGAATTGTGACATTGGTAATAGAGAACTATTAACCATCAAGTTGGCACTTGAGGAATGGAGGCATTGGTTAGAAGGCGCCAAGCATCAGTTCACCGTACTCGCAGACCATAAAAACTTAGAGTACTGTCACAGACCTGCCAGGCTCATCCATCAGCCAATCACAGCGCACTCCCTCACCAGAGTTCTAACCACACACACCTGATCCTTATCATCACACAATCACCACCAGATACTTAAGCACACCACTCGCCTCACTTCACTGTCCGGTCTCATTTGATACAAGGACTTCTTCTCCAATGCTTCATCATATCGAGAATACTTACTCTAGCGTTCTTCCCAGTCTTTGTTCCAAGTGTCTGCGTGTGTGTTTCCCTACCGTTCCTGTGAGTTCACTCCATCCCTTAACCTTCAATCATCCACAAGTCATCCACCTGCAAGAAAAGGGCAGTATTACTACTTCAGTGTACCATCACTATTACCTATATCTCCGTTACTCAACTGATCATCTTACATTCTCAGCTGTTTGCCAATAAACTCATATAACTCAATAAACCCTGTTGTCTCCTACTCTTCTGTCCATAACAATGGATATTCATTTGATAATTTCACCTGTTAGTCTTTTAGCTCATTATCTGTAGATTTAACTTCCTCTGAGTTCTCAGTTCTCGGTCGATTCTTATTTGTGTTAACACTTGTGCTGAGACACACTATCTCGAGAACTTGGATTACCTGTCTTTATTTTCTTATTAAATTCATTTGTCTAATTAATTTATCTTCATCTTTGGATGGATGCATGGAAGGATGGTTGGATGGATGACATTATCATTGTAAAATTGTAAAGTTAACTACATGAATTCTTCTTGTCACTATTTCTTTTAAAGTCAATTACACAGTCAGAGATCAAATTCACCAGAGTCCAGCTGTGTGTCCATGAAGAGTGACCAGTCTATTGACTTACCACAAAATTTTAAGGGACAACACACATCAACTGATCCGAGGTACAACATGATGGATGGATGGATGAGTGGATGGGAGGATGGATGGATAGATGGATGACATTATCATTGTAAAATTGTAAAGTTAACTACATGAATTCTTCTTGTCACTATTTCTTTTAAAGTCAATTACACAGTCAGAGATCAAACTCACCAGAGTCCAGCTGTGTGTCCATGAAGAGTGACCAGTCTATTGACTTACCACAAAATTTTAAGGGACAACACACATCAACTGATCTGAGGTACAACATGATGGATGGATGGATGAGTGGATGGGAGGATGGATGGATGGATAGATGGATGACATTATCATTGTAAAATTGTAAAGTTAACTACATGAATTCTTCTTGTCACTATTTCTTTTAAAGTCAATTACACAGTCAGAGATCAAATTCACCAGAGTCCAGCTGTGTGTCCATGAAGAGTGACCAGTCTATTGACTTACCACAAAATTTTAAGGGACAACACACATCAACTGATCCGAGGTACAACATGATGGATGGATGGATGAGTGGATGGGAGGATGGATGGATAGATGGATGACATTATCATTGTAAAATTGTAAAGTTAACTACATGAATTCTTCTTGTCACTATTTCTTTTAAAGTCAATTACACAGTCAGAGATCAAATTCACCAGAGTCCAGCTGTGTGTCCATGAAGAGTGACCAGTCTATTGACTTACCACAAAATTTTAAGGGAAGACACACATCAACTGATCTGAGGTACAACTGGATGGATGGATGGATGAGTGGATGGGAGAATGGATGGATGGATAAATGGATGACATTATCATTGTAAAATTGTAAAGTTAACTACATGAATTCTTCTTGTCACCATTTCTTTTAAAGTCAATTACACAGTCAGAGATCAAACCCACCAGAGTCCAGCTGTGTGTCCATGAAGAGTGACCAGTCTATGGGTGCACCACTAGTATTTAAGGGAAGACACACATCAACTGATCTGAGGTACAAAATTTTGGTTTAGACAGACAGATAATAATCATGAAAAATCTGTTTAACCATTTCCTTTATTTTTAAAAAGTAAAAGTGAACCATTTCAATCAAAAAGATTTGGATTTATTTTTGCAATGTTTTTGTTTATTTTCATGTTGTTTGTTTTGATCCTGCACCAGTTGGAGAGAATTTGGATGTGTGTCGTTTTTCCTCTTTTCTTTAGACACACAGTTAGAAATGTCATTTAATTTCATCCCTCAAACCCTGAGTATTTATTTACATCTTCTTATACTAACTCACTGTAGTCACACTAGCAAAATTAATTAAAAATTGTGACAGTAAAATAAATAAACACTCTTCTATTAAAAGTAGGTTTTTAATAGAACAGTGTTTATTTATTTTACTATCACTTTCACATCTTTAATTCATGTTGTAATGTATAATTTTAATCTTTCAGTCGTGACTCTCAACTGGTCCAAAGCAGATTCAAATCAAATCTGCTGAAGAAGTTTCAGTGTCTGTATGAAGGAACAGCAAAGCAGGGAAACCCAACACTCCTGAATGAGATCTACACAGAGCTCTACATCACAGAGAGTGAAAGTGGAGAGATCAATAATGAGCATGAGGTGAGACAGATTGAGACACAATCCAGGAGAGCAGCAACAGAGGACACACCGATCAAATGCAATGACATCTTTAGACCTTTACCTGGACAAGACAAACCCATCAGAACTGTGCTTACAAAGGGAGTCGCTGGCATTGGAAAAACAGTCTCTGTGCAGAAGTTCATTGTGGACTGGGCTGAAGGGAAAGAGGATCAGGACGTCCAGCTCATATTTCCACTTCCTTTCAGAGATCTAAACTTGATGAAGGACAAAACACTCAGTCTTTCAGAGCTTCTTCATGTCTTTTTCCCTGAAACCAACGAAATGGAAATATCCAGTGAAGAATATAAAGTGCTGTTCATCTTTGATGGTCTGGATGAGTGTCGTCTGTCTCTGGACTTTAAGAGCAAAGTGAAACTGTGTAATATATCTGAATCAGTCTCAGTGGATCTGCTGCTGATGAACCTCATTGAGGGGAATCTGCTTCCCTCTGCTCTCATCTGGATCACCTCCAGACCAGCAGCAGCTGATCTCGTCCCCTCTGAGTGTGTCCATCGAGTGACAGAGGTACGAGGCTTCAATGAGCCACAGAAGGAGGAATACTTCAGGAAGAGAGTCAGTGATCAGAGTCTGGCCAATACAATCATCTCACACCTGAAGTCATCAAGGAGCCTCCACATCATGTGCCACATCCCAGTGTTCTGCTGGATCTCAGCCACTGTTCTAGAGAAGATGATGAGTAAAGCAAAGAGAAGAGAGATTCCCAAGACTCTCACTCAAATGTACACACACTTCCTGATCATTCAGACCAACATCAAACATGAGAAGGACTGTGAGAAGAAGGTGAAAGATGAAGACATGATTCTCAAACTGGGGAAACTGGCTTTCCAGCAGCTTGTGAAAGGAAACCTGATCTTCTACGAGGAAGACCTGAGAGAGTGTGGCATTGATGTGACAGAAGCATCAGTGTACTCAGGATTGTGCACTCAGATCTTCAGAGAGGAGTTGGGCTTGTATCAGGGAAAAGTCTTCTGCTTTGTTCATCTGAGCATCCAGGAACATCTAGCAGCTCTATATGCTCACATTTACTTTATAAACGAGAACAGAAATGTGTTTGAACAAATCACCAAACCAGGTATGTTGTCTAAGGTTTTAAACTGGAAGAAATGTCATTCATTATCTGAGCTGCATCAGAGAGCTGTGGATGAGGCTTTACAGAGTAAGAATGGACATCTGGACCTTTTCCTGCGTTTTCTTCTGGGTCTCTCATTGGAGTCCAATCAGACTCTCTTACTAGAACTACTGACACAGACAGGAAGCTGCTCCTACAACAAACAGGAAATAGTTCAGTACATCAAACAGAAGATCAGGAAGAATCGCTCTCCAGAGAGATCCATAAATCTGTTCCACTGTCTGAATGAACTGGGTGATGATTCACTGATGCAGGAGATCCAAGATTATCTGACATCTGGAAAAATAAGAGAAACCAAACTCTCCTCTTCACAGTGGTCAGCTCTGGTTTATGTGTTACTGACATCAGAGCAGTTGATGAATTATTTTGATCTAAAACAGTTTATAGAAGTACAAAATACAGCAAATGAAGTTCTTCAGAATCTGCTGCCTGTGGTTAAAGAATCCAGATCAGTTAAGTAAGTCACACTGACAACAATCACTACACTGTTAAAACATGATCACATTTATGATTTCAGCATGCGGTTTCCAACCATTTTCTGGTACATACTGAGGAGGTTTGTGTGTGTGTGTGTGTATGTGTGTGTGTGTGTGTGTGTGTGCGCGTGCGTTTTTGTGACATATCAGGACACAAATTTGTATATTTGTATGTATAATGACATGGGTATGACATAGGTATTACAAGGAGAGAGTGACTTATGAGGACATTACCCCATGTCCCCACTTTTCAAAAGCCTTATAAATCATACAGAATGAGTTTTTGTGAAAAAGTAAAAATCTGCACAGTTTCCTGTGATGGTTTGGTTTAGGGGAAGGGTTGGTGTAGGGCGATAGAAAATACGGTTTGTACAGTATAAAAACCATTACGCCTATGGAATGTTCCCACAATTCACAAAAACAAACCAGTGTGTGTGTGTGTGTGTGTGTGTGTGAGAGAGAGAGAGTTGATGATTGTAGAGGTCAGTGTGAGAGACGTGATGAAGGATTGAATATGACTGTGATCAAAACTGACAGCAAACAGCAACAGCGTCTTTTACAGTGTTTTTTTTTTTATATATATTGATGCTGTATGTGAATATTTTACTGCCTCTAGAAATCACATTTGTAGTTTACACATGTTATTATATAACTGTAGCTGGTATCAGTTCACCATGCATCTCTAATCTCTACAGGATGAGTAATTGTGGTGTCACAGATAAAGGTTGTGCTGCTCTGGCTTCAGCTCTGAGATCAAACCCCTCACACCTGAGAGAACTGAATCTGTCATGGAATAAACTAGGAGACAGTGGAGTGAAGCTGCTCTCTGATGGACTGAAGGATCTTCACTGTAAACTGGAGAAACTGTGGTAAGATTGTATAAATGTCATCATTCTCTTCCATGTTCCTCCTATAAATAATGAACAAAATTAAAAACAAAACTAATCAAAACTAAAAAAAGTGTCTTGTCAGATAATTGAAGAGGATGTTTAATCATCATGAGACTCTTTCCAAAGTGTCTGACATAACTGTAATATCTTTCAGACACAACTAGGTTTGGGAATAGTAAAAAAATTTCCGGTTCCGAATTCGGTTCTGCCTAACAATTCCGGTTCCATTAAAATAACTAAACAACTAATAAAAAATAGTAGTAAGGGGAAAATGCACAATGCTCAACTCAGTCCTTTTTGTGTTTATTATTCTTGTAAAATGAATTTAACAGACTGCTAATCTCATAATCGCTAACACTTTACACTTAACACTTTAAGTTTCATGAGATAACATCAGTTAACTAGGCCTACATTAACATGAACTAATAATGAACTGTATTTATACAGCATTTATTAATCTTTAATGTTAATTTCAACATTTACTAATACATTATTAAAATCAAGAGTTATTGTTAAAATCAAGAGTATTTGTTAACATTAGTTAATGATGTGAAGTAACATGAACAAACTATGAATGGCTGTATTTTTATTAACTAACATGAACAAAGATTAACAAATGTATTGCTCACGGTTAGTTCATGAATGAACCTTATTGTAAAGTGTTACCACAGATTAGGTAAGATGCTTGAACACACATGTAAGATCCAGACAGGTGAAATCACACTTGTATCACACATGTATCACGATCGTATTTAATTCTGCTTCAGTCGAAGGAAACAGTTTTTGTGTGTTGAGCTCAGTCTTAGAATGTTTCAGCTAGTCGTTAAAAATGTATCTTCTCTTAAGTTGCATTCATAAAGACTTGTTTCTGAAAGAATGATTCAGTGATAGACACATTTTTAACAGTAATTTGTTGCCACCTAGTGGCCTAACAATGCAAGTGGTTCTCGGTTCCCAACCCTATATACCATATAACGCATTACTAGTAACGGCAGTTAGCTAGGACTAGGACAATGGTAACTAGTGGTGTGGTACTCGAGATTGGTCTTGGTCTTGAGACCTGTCTTAAGACCATTTTTTTGAAAGTCTTGTCTTGGTCTCGACACACAATGGTCTTGGTCTCGACTTGGTCTCGGTTTAGGTGGTCTTGACTACAACACTAATGGTAACAACAACCCCAAATCAGAAAGAGGTGGGACGTTTTGTAAAATGCAAAGTGCGAGCCAGGGTTAACAATGTGTTGTGCTAGGCCAATAGCTTCAACCTTAAGATTGTGAAGTTCCTGTATATCTGAACTGAGAGACTGAAGAGTGTCATTGTTGTCTACAGGTTGAGTAAGTGTGGTGTCACAGATGAAGGTTGTGCTGCTCTGGCTTCAGCTCTGAGATCAAACCCCTCACACCTGACAAAACTGGATCTATCAAAGAATAATCTAAGACCATCAGGAGTGAAGCTGCTCTCTGAACTGAAGGATGATCCACATTATAAACTGGAGACGCTTAAGTGAGTACTGATGACTGAAAATGATTGAATTTTAATAAATATAGTTTATTTTTCTTAGGTTAATCTTAATGGTAATATTTACGCACCATAAACATGTTTAATAATGTTTGATTCCATTTTATTGTTAGAATTACATATAGTAAAATTATAGTAAAAAAGTATGTTTCTTTTTATTTCAAAACAATACAATATTTCACTGACTATATTTACGTGAACTCTCATAATGAGATTGTAATGAGATTTAGTCATGTAAACATAATACTTCAATCAAATTGATTCTATTAAAGTCAAAATTGAAGTAACCACAATCTTATTAAAATATGTGCCGTATGTCTATTTTCATTGCAACGAACAGGCATGTAAACACCTGAAGGGATAGTTCACCCAATAATGACAATTAAGTCATCATTTACTCACTCTTGAGATGTTCTGACAGCAAGGGCTGGTGCAAAATGCAGTATCAGCATCTCGTAGCGACACTTCCGACGGAATCTCCTGCAGCCACAGACTTTCTTCTTATTTTAAAAAGCTACATTGCAACAAAATAACATTGTACATCACAGGACTTTCATTTGTAAGCATTTATCATTAATTTTGTTAATATGTTGTTTCTGACGCTGCAGTAGGCTATACATCAGAGAAAGCTGAAATTACTGCGTGTATATCGCAGTCTTGTGGTAGGCTATATAATGTAATGACAGTCCTGTGTTTATAGCCTAATGTTATTTTGTTCAAATGTAGTTTTTAAAGTGAAAATATTACATTGAATTAATGTAATTGGCCAGCGGCAGGTGCCACAAACAGCGACAGCTGCCGGAGAAATTCCGTGGCTGCAGGAGATGCTGCAATTTCAGCTTTGTGCAGCATATCAGTGTCACATTCACTGTCAGTTCCTGGATTCCATTTCCCATAATCCTCTCTGCCAGTCACATGCACACACTCCACACCAATCACCTGTCGCCACATACAGCTTAGCACATCATCTGGACTATAAAGGACTCACTCACACACCACCTGATTGTGAAGTCTTGTTTACCCTGTGTACAATTCTGAGCGTTTATATCCTGTCTGCCTGTCTGTTGTTGATCTTGCCTGTTACCCGTTTACGATTCCTCTGCTGCCTACCCCGACCTGTGCTTTGTATACCGACCTGTGAGTGACATCTGCCTGTCCTGATCATTGCCTGTATCCTGACCACAATTCTGCCTGTCCCTTGCTGTTCCTGTTTGCTCCCGTTTGACCCTGCCTGTACGACCACGCTCACCTTTAATAAAAGCTTTGCACTTGGATCCCTGCCTGAGTCCAGCATTAAAATATTAAAATAATAACATATTAAAATAAACTGATGGATAAATGTATATTATGAGACAGAATGAAGAAGTTACCGTCACCGTAAGGTGGGAATTATGACACAATATTGACTGATGGATCGGCAGACAATCTTTCTGCGAGTCATTAATAATTTTCTATTCTATCTAAAGAAATGTGAGTTGAACATGTGAATATGCATTTCTCAAATTATGCGTAATTTGGACTAAATGCTTGTGTTGTGTGCAGAAGTACTGTGATCAACAATAAATGTGATCATAAATAAACTACTGATTGATTTTGTATTCCTATCAGAAATGAAGAATTAGGCCTACAAAGCTGAAATTGCTGCATCTCCAGCAGCCACAGATTTTCTATGGCAGCTGTCGCCTAACCTTGGCCAATTACATTAATTCAATTAATTCGATTTTCACTTTAAAAACTATATTTGAACAAGATAACATTAGGCATATACACAGGACTGTTGTTACCTTATATAGTCTACCACAAGACCACCATATACACACGCAGTAATTTCAGCTTTCTCTGATGTATAACTGCAGTGCCAGGGTCAAGGGTCATCATTCGTTGTGGTTTGGATGCAAAATCAAAATCTGAATGGTTAAAAACATTTTTGAAAATTGTACATCACAGGGTTATTTTATTATCTCTGACTAATAGTGCAAATAGTTTGTTCCCTTTCAGTCAGTCATGTTCGAAGTTACGTCAGAGACTGACTGACCAATCTCCTTTGAGTGTTACAAAACGATATACGAAGAGTATCTTAAATTATCTTAGAAAGCTCCTCCCCACTTTGTGGGTAGATAAAGAGTAGCGTGAGCAACTCGCATTCAAGCTTTCACTTCCCTGTCTCCCAGCCCGGCCTCTTCTGCGATGTGGTTGAGATTGTTGCCCAGCAATTCATGGCCGCCCAGAAGCAGTCTGAGGCAATCAAACATATTCTGCCCCAGCAGCAAGCTGCTGCTCCTACACTGCCACCGGCTCAGACACCTCAGCCTGCTCGTTGCCAAGGGTACTCCTCCGCTCCTGCTCGGCCACAACAGCAGCCTTCACCTCGGCCGCAGCATGGTCGTGGGAAAGACGCCAGGCCAAGAAGCGGCGTTCCTGAGACGGGTGACCCTGAGTCAGAGATGACAGCTCTACAGGAGACAGTAGCAGGACCGCTCCTTTGAATCCTTTGTTGTCCTTCTGTTTCCTCTACCTCCGGGTGCCAAGAAGACACGGATGACAGTGTGTGCTGTTACACCACGCTGCTCTCGTCCCCCTCTTCCCTTGCCACCTTCACAGAGCTGGCCCGAGAATGCACTGCCTTCTCACAGAGTTCCCTCTGTCACCTCTCGGAACCAGACAAGTGCACGCACTCAACCCTCGCTAAGGGACGCTATACCTCCCCTACTAGGGCCATCCGTATGCCTGTAGTTCCTCTGACACCACTGGTTCGGTTTCTGAAAGCCTGGTTAGAGCTTCCTAACCGTCCCGCTGGCTCATCTGAGCGATCAGGCTCGGCTATGTCAAGTCAAGTCAAGTCAAATTTATTTATATAGCGCTTTTTACAATTTGTAATTGTTTCAAAGCAGCTTTACATATTAGGAGCACAGAAAAAAGAGAAATGGTTAAAAATAAGCTGTACAAGCAAGCGTGGTAATATGTAACATATACAAGATGGTGCTACATTAAGCCAATGTCGGCTGACTCCCAGGGGTGGAAAAAACCCCCTAGGAGAAAAACCCAGCGTGCTAGCACTGGGAAAAAAGTCCTAGGAGGGAAAAAACCCCTTGGAAGATATATATAATATATGTAAATGGATATGGAGATCAAAATCTGAATTATACATTTTTATTATAGAGATTAAAAATAGATTATATATAAATATATGTAAGCGGATACGGAGATTTAAAAATCTGAATTATAGATGCAGCCAGAACTGGATCTGTAGGCCCATTGTCTCCTGGGCTACGTTGTAGTCAGGTCCAGACACAGGTTCTCCATCTGATCTGGATACGGCCTGGATCCAGCACCCGGAAAACCTCAGGATAAGCAGAGAGACAGATATTAGCGTAGATGCCATTCTTATTCTGATGTACAGGTATATCTAGTGTTATAGGAAATGTTCTCGGTTCCGGCCGACCTAATTATTGCAGCGTAACAATCCTTTAACGGATTTGAAAAATGTTAATGTATTGATAATGTGTTATGTGTATGCAAGAGCAAAGAGATGTGTTTTTAGTCTAGATTTAAACTGACAGAGTGTGTCTGCTTCCCGAACAATGCTAGGAAGATTGTTCCAGAGTTTAGGTGCTAAATAGGAAAAGGATCTGCCGCCTTCAGTTGATTTTGATATTCTGGGTATTATCAACTGGCCTGAATTCTGAGATCGCAATAGACGTGAAGGACTATAATGCACCAAGAGCTCGCTTAGATATTGGGGAGCTAAACCATTTAGAGCTTTATAAGTAAGTAGCAAGATTTTAAAGTCTATACGATGTTTAATAGGGAGCCAATGTAATGTTGACAGAACTGGGCTAATATGGTCATACTTTCTGGTTCTAGTAAGAACTCTAGCTGCCGCATTTTGGACCAACTGTAGTCTGTTTAAAAGCCGAGCAGAACAACCACCCAGTAGAGCGTTACAGTAATCTAGTCTTGAGGTCATGAATGCATGAACCAACTGTTCCGCATTTGTCATTGAGAGCATATGTCGTAATTTAGATATATTTTTTAGATGGAAGAAGGCGGTTTTACAGATACTAGAAACATGACTTTCAAATGAAAGATTGGTATCAAAGAGCACACCCAGGTTCCTAACTGAGGACGAAGATTTAATGGAGCACCCGTCAAGTGTTAGAGAGTATTCAAGGTTTTTTCGTGAGGAAGTTTTTGGTCCAAAGATTAGGATATCAGTTTTTTCTGAATTTAATAATAAGAAATTTCTTGTCATCCAGTTTTTAATGTCAGCTATGCATTCTGTTAGTTTTGTGAATTTGTAGGTTTCGCCAGGGCGCGAGGAAATATAGAGCTGAGTATCGTCAGCGTAGCAGTGAAAACTAACACCATGCTTCCTAATTATCTCTCCTAAGGGCAGCATGTACAGAGTGAAAAGCAACGGTCCTAGTACTGAGCCTTGTGGTACTCCATATTGAACTTGTGATCGATACGACATCTCTTCATTAACTACTACAGACTGATAACGGTCAGATAAGTAAGATTTGAACCATGCCAAAGCAATTCCACTAATGCCAATATAGTTTTCAAGTCTTTTTAAAAGAATGTTGTGATCGATAGTGTCAAAAGCAGCACTGAGATCTAATAACACTAATAGAGAAATACAGCCACGATCGGATGATAAGAGTAGATCGTTTGTAACTCTAACGAGAGCAGTCTCAGTACTATGGTATGGTCTAAATCCTGACTGGAAATCCTCACAGATTCCATTTCTTTCTAAGAAGGAGCACAGTTGTGTTGAAACTGCCTTTTCTAGTATCTTTGACAGAAAAGGTAGATTCGAGATTGGCCTGTAATTTACTAAATCTCTCGGATCTAGTTGAGGTTTTTTAATAAGAGGTTTAATAATAGCCTGCTTAAAAGTTTTTGGCACGTATCCTAGTGTTAACGATGAATTAATTATATCAAGAAGTGGACCTACGACCTCTGGAAGCATTTCTTTCAGTAGTTTAGTCGGCATTGGGTCTAACATACATGTTGTTGATTTTGATGATTTGATAAGTTTAGATAATTCTTCCTCTCCTATAGCGGCGAATGATTCTAGTTTTACCTCAGGGACACTACAGTGCACTGTCTGAAGCGAAACTGTAGACGGTTGCATGTTTATAATTTTCTCTCTAATATTGTCAATCTTGCAAGTAAAGAAGTTCATAAAGTCATTACTGCTGTGCTCTTTGGAAACGTCAGCAGTTGAATCTCTGTTTCTAGTTAATTTAGCCACTGTGTCAAATAAGTACCTAGGATTATGTTTGTTTTCTATTAAGAGATTTGAAAAATAAGTAGATCTAGCATTTCTTATAGCCGTTCTGTACTCAATCATTTTTTCTTTCCACGAAAGGCGAAAAACTTCTAGTTTTGTTTTCTTCCAACTACGTTCAGCTTTTCTCACAGCTCGTTTTAGAGCCCGAGTGTGCTCATCATACCACGGCGTTGGATTAGTTTCCTTAATCTTCTTTAGACGTAAAGGAGCGACTGCATCTAATGTGCTGGAAAAGAGAGAGCCAATAGTTTCTGTTGCAGCATCGAGTTCTTCTAAGTTGTCAGGTGTACTAAGGCGATGAAACTGCTCGGGGAGATTATTTATAAAGCAATCTTTAGTGGTAGAAGTGATGGTTCTACCATATTTATGGCTGGGTGGTGGTTTTGTAGCCTTGGCTAACTGTATTATACACGACACTAAATAATGATCTGATATATCATCGCTCTGCTGTAGAATTTCAACAGCATCAATATCAATTCCATGCGACAGTATTAGATCTAAGGTATGATTACGACAATGAGTGGGTCCTGACACGTGTTGTCTAACTCCAATAGAGTTTAAAATGTCTGCAAATGCCAATCCAAATGCGTCTTTATTATTATCTACATGGATATTAAAATCACCAACAACAAGGACTTTATCCGCAGCCAGTACTAACTCTGATAGAAAATCAGCAAATTCTTTGATAAAGTCAGTATGGTGCCCTGGTGGCCTGTATACAGTAGCCAGCACAAATGTCAACTTACATAATGTTACATAAAGCACCATCACTTCAAAGGAGTTATATTTGAAATTCTTTTGAATGATTCTGAATATATTACTATAAATTACAGCAACACCTCCCCCTTTGCCTTTCTGTCGAGGATTGTGTCGATAGTCATAACCTTGAGGACTAGACTCATTTAAAATAATGTAATCGTCTGGTTTTAGCCAGGTTTCTGTCAAACACAGCAAGTCTAGTTTATTTTCTGTGATAATTTCATTTACAATAAGTGCTTTTGAAGAAATAGATCTAATATTCAGTAGCCCAAGCTTTATCATTTGTTTATCTAATTTATCTGTGATTTTCATTTTTTGAACATCAATTAAATTTTTACCCTTAAAAGGTTTCGGAAGTTTTTTGTATTTACTAGTTCGAGGTACAGACACAGTCTCTATGTGATAATATCTAGGTGAAAGAGTTTCTATGTGCTGTGAATTATTTGAGTTCTGTGACGTGAGGCAGCTAGCAGACGGTCGGTTTAGCCAGTTTGTCTGCGTCCTGATCTGGGCCCTGGTTTGTCATGGTTTAGCTCTAAGACTATTTGCCAAATTTCTAGATAGAAGAGCAGCACCATCCCGGGAGGGATGAATACCATCTCTTTTCAACAGATCAGGTCTGCCCCAAAAGCTTTTCCAATTGTCTATGAAACCTATATTATTCTGCGGACACCACTTAGACAGCCAGCCATTGAGTGATGATAACCTGCTAACTATCTCATCACTCCGACGAACAGGAAGAGGGCCAGAACAAATTACTTCTGCTGACATTGAATTTGCGAGTTCACACACCTCTTTAATGTTAATTTTAGTGATCTCCGACTGACGAAGTCGAACATCATTTGTGCCGACGTGGATAATGATTTTAGAATATTTACGTTTAGCATTAGCCAGCACTTTTAAATTTGCTTTGATGTCAGGTGCTCTGGCCCCCGGCAAACATGTGACTATGGTGGCTGGTGTCTCTATTTTCACGTTCCGTGTAATAGAATCGCCAATAACTAGGGCACTTTCAACAGGATTCTCAGTGGGTGCGTCACTGAGTGGGGAGAACCTGTTTGATGTTCTAATCGGAACGGAAGAGTGGTGTTTGTTCTTGCCACTATGCCGCCTCACAGTCACCCAGTTAGCCTGCTGCGTGGCTTCTACAACCGGAACCGAATGTGCAGTGTTTACTAGGCTAGTCGCATCCAAAGCAGTATCTAAGGCCCTTTCATTCTCACTATCCTCAATTAAAGTTTGGATGCGTGTCTCTAATTCTGAGATTCTCTCTGTCAGCCTGACAATATCCCTGCATTTATCACGTGTAAGTCTCACTGCTGACAGAAAGAGCTAAGCTGTACATGTTGCAGTTAATACACATGATAATCGTCGGACATGACTGACCGTGTTTTTGTACGCCGTCCGAAAAGCTGCATCGCACACGGGACTCGCTAGCTGGATGTCTCGGTCGCTTGCCGGTGCCTGGGGCAAGGGTGATGTGCGGGACGCTGTACCTCGCGGTGGATCGATGAATGCCGGGCAGCAAAGTCTCCACAGCTTCCCGATCTGGCGAGGACAGATCAGAATAACATACATCGGATAAATCCGCCATTAGATCGACAAGGAAGGTTAGTTTAGAGGAAAAAAATAGACGGTAGCTAGCAGGCTAGCGGGCTATGGCTGACACTAGGTGATTACGCTGGTAGATTACTAGTAATAAATCGTTCCGTTTAGTAATACTATGCAATAGGTTAAGTAATCTAGTGAAAAATAAGAAAGTTATATTATGTGAATAGGAATAAAGAGAAAGATTTAGGATAAACTCCACGAAGCTTCGAGCGTAGGTCAGACAGCAGGCAGGCAAAACACTGAGCAGAGAGGCAGACAGGAGCAATCGAGCAATCGAGCAGTCCGTCAGTCGGACTGCTACTATGCGATTCAGTTTGCCTGGTGTCCCCCACTCGCTCCCCTCAGGGTCCAAGGTGTCCGCATCCTCAACTACCTCAACAACTGGTTGATTCTAGCCCACTCTCAAGATCAGTTGTGCGAGCAAAAGGGACCTTGTGCTCAGACACCTTGTCCGTCTGGGTCTTTGGGTCAACTGGGAAAAGAGCAAACTCTCCCCTGTGCAGAGGATCTCATATCTCAGTATGGAATAGACTCAGTCGCCATGTACATGCAGCTTATGAGCGAGCGCAGTCTCTGCTGAATTGCCTGAGTCAGTTCAATGGCAAGAGAGTGGTTCCACTGAAACTATTTCGGAGGCTCCTGGGGCATATGGCTGACTAGCCTGACTACGTCAGACTTCCTACTTCCGCTCAATTTCATTTCGCTTCTGTACTCAGTCTGAGACAGCGTCAGAGCTTTCTGTTTGCCACCGGTCTGGAAACAGACGGGCCAATCAATGAACAGAGGGCGGGCTGAGAGCCATGACGTAGATGCTAAGCGCCGAGTTTTACATTGTAGGTTAGAGAAATCGAAAACCGAAGCGAGACACGGGATGTAATTCGCTCTGTTATGGAGAACATTCAACTCTTTTTCAAACGGTATTTCGCTCGCATCATCATGTGTTCATATCTGTGTCTGTGAAGTGGCTTGCACTTGACCACGGGCGATGCAAGTATGCGCCGAACGCGTCTTTCCGCTCATGGAGTTTCTTTGAAAGGCTCGCGGGAAAGGAAGTAAATAAATTGCAATGGACATCGGGAGAAATGGGAACACGGGGGCACCGCGACGCAACCGCAAAGGGTAGGCTACTTTAACTTTCACGATAAAAATGCACGCCACTGATAAGCCTTGTAAATGCAGTATTACAGTACACATACCAATTAAACGCGCAGGTCTCCTCTCGTGCGTCCTCCTCACTGGCTTTCAGATATCTGTTTTATAGATGCCATCAATGCTTTTACCTTTCTAGATGTATTTACCGAAATCAAAAAAGTCCATAAACTATAAATCCTCACGAAAACTTAATTCAAGTCAGCCCAGCTTGCGCGTCAACCTGAGAGATCAGCCTTCAAATTTCGGTTTGGCTTGATTGACATAACGTTTGGGCATGATCCTAAAACGTTTGCACTGATCGATGGTTTGGATGGTTCTCAGTTCGAGAGCGTATCATTGATTGTTTACGAACGAAAGTTCACAGAAACGTGAAAATGAAAATGGTCTCATTTGAAAAAATATCCTAAGCTAAAAGATGATGACAACGGTGCGCATGATAATCGTGTAAAAAATCCCTTATTTTTGGGATGGATTCCGGGAAATCTCCCTTATTTTCAGTGTTCAATGTTGACAGCTGTGTGTGTTTACAACAGGTTTATAGTGGAAGTTCAATCATAGATTTGAGTTCGATGCATGATGTCTGTGCTTCGAAGCTGCAGAACATACGTCATAACTAAATGTATCTGATTGGCTTACGGGTAACCAATGATTTTAAACTTCAGACAAGCGCGACCTAGCGAGAGAGTAAACACTTCTCTATTATGCCATTCCAGACTCTGTCTACGAAGCAAAGAGAAGTAGCAGAGTCTGGTATTACCAGGCTAATGGCTGACTTCATTGGCATGTCAATTCCCTCGAGTTGCTAGCAGTATGGCTTACTCTGCACCCTGCTAAGAGACAAGCACGTTCTGGTCTGTATGGACAACACTGCGACCGTAGCGTACATCAACCATCAAGGTAGTCTACACTCCTGCCGCATGTCGCAAATCGCTCGCCATCTCCTTTTGTGGAGTCAGAAGCATCTGAGGTTGCTTCATGCCATTCACATCCCAGGCCGACTCAATCGTGCAGCTGACGAGCTCTCACGACAGCAGTCCCACCCTGGGGAATAGAGACTCTGTCCCCAATCAGTCCAGCTGATTTGGGAATGCTTTAGAGATGCCCAGGTAGACCTGTTTGCCTTTCCAGACAATTCCCACTGACCGTTGTTTTATTCCCTGACTGAGGGCACTCTCGGCTCAGATGCACTGGCGTACAGCTGGCCGCAGTGCCTACGCAAGTGTGCATTTCCCCCAGTGAGCCTTCTCGCACAGACTCTGTGCAAGATCGGGGAGGACGAGGAGCAGGTCTTCATGGTCAGCCCTTATTGCCCCAGCCAGACCTGGTTCTCCGAACTGGTGCTCCTCGCGACAGCCCCTCCTTGACCTATTCCTCTCAGGAAGGACCTTCTTTCTCAGAGACGGGGCACCCTCTGGCACCCACGTCCCGATCTTTGGAACCTAAGGGCTATCTCCTTCCAGGAGGCTTAATTGGCTTCAGTTAAGAGGTTTGGGGACCTACAGGCTTTTTCTATTGAAGCGTGCCTAGAGGCCAGCAGAATGGGAAGGCTGTCTCCAAACAGAGGTTAGCCCACTGGATAGTGGATGGTATTGTCTTAGCTCACCAGGCTCAAGACTTGCCATGCCCCCTGGGGGTGAGAGCTCACTCGACTAGGAGTGTAGCCTCCTCCTGGGTGTTGGCACATGGCGCCTCGCTAACAGATATTTGTAGAGCTGCGGGCTGGGCGACACCTATCACATTAGTAAAATTTTATAATCTCTGTGTAGAGCCCGTATCCTCCCGTATACTTGCCCCTTCAGGCCAGTAGCAGGATCTGCTCGGTGTCATTCGCTTGCTGCACCATTCCACTCTACGGACTGGATGCGTGCGCTATTTTCCTCAGGTGAGTTCCACTGTTCAGAACCTGGGGTTACTTCAGAACTGTTGATGTCTACACTTGCGTGCATGACCTGTCGGTCAGCCCCTGTGTCAGACTAGGTGCTTCCGTGTGTTGTGATTCCCCTCTCTGGGTAATCCCACATGTGTATTCCACATTAAGTCTCCTTTGGGAGCATGCTCTCAGGCGAGACCACATTTCATCAGTCTCTGACGTAACATCTCCTTTCCTCCTTAGGGAACGAGGCTTACATATGTAACCAAGATGTTTTAGTTGTTCTACAGTGCGCCATTTGACTGTCTGTGTTTTACTCACAGGTTAAGATAGTCTGATCTTCTCTGGATCAGCTGATGGAGAATAAAGAGCTGCTACAGACACATCACATTCAACACAATCAACAGACACAAAACCACAGAGATCATCACACACATGTGTTTGTGTAACTTTCCAAAATGCTTCATCCAGAGTCAAACATCCAATCCTTCATCCAGAGTCAAACAAGGAAACATTTTGTTTCTTCTTCAGAACTGACATTTGTACTTTGCACTTTTCTATTATGTTTTCTTTATAACTCTACATACTTCTAAGAAATGTTTATGGGCAGGTTTAGAGGTGTGAGTGGGATAAACGGCTCAAAATATCACTTTAACCCCTTTACGTTCAAGGATCGGCGACGGCCTCACGTGTGACATTGTTTACATTGATCGCTTGTTTACAATACATTTTATCAAGTAAAATGATCAAGTTGAGTGAAATTTATCAAGTTGTATGAAAGATACAAGAATGCTGATTCAACCTGTACAAGCATTATACAATCAAGATAACTTTATAGTAGTTTTTTGTTATTCTGTATGACCGTGAACAATTTCCTAAGACAACAAAAGGGAGGGGGCGTCCTTACCTTTTTGTGTCGTGGAACTGTAATGTTTGGCAGTATAATGGTGACATCGACGTTTGGGAAGAGTTCAGTACACGATTTCCATAGTAAATATTTGTCCAAAAGCATGCAAACTGGTATAAAAATCAATATAACTTCTATTGTTTACATCCTATAAGCACTATTCACGGGTGCAGTGTCATGTTTATTCGACGAACTGTCCACATATAGCGCTTTATTCAATGAAATATAACTTATCACTGTATTTAGTAGAGTGTCTGTAAATGAATGAGAACAGCCCAGAAGATGTCCGATGAAAACTGGACACATATACATGTATAAATAAAAAGTGGACAGGCGCTTTCAGTGACGTGTGATTACGCACAGGCAAATGTAAGTGGGGAAAAAAGTAAAAAGACAGCAATGGCAAACTATTGTGTTGTCATTATGTTAGCCTAACGTTAGCCTATGCAATAACGATTACGCCAATGTGTTGATTTGCATAATCTCGCCTGTAATGCTTTGTTGTTTATTGTACGTAAAAATTTGCTTCCAGGAAAAATAGCGCGCAAATATAAGGGACGCACCTGCTGCCCACTAGCACTCACACTGCTAGCATAATCTCGCGTGTAATACGTTCGTCAGCCATGGATCAGCGTCGTGCACAGAAGTTGTTTTCTCCTGCTGCTGCATTGGAAGAACTTATGTGAAGCAGTGATGAAGAAAATGTGGATTATTTGGAGGAGAGTGCTGTATCTAGCATCTTGATCGCAGTCTTGGTCATTAGCTGCTGGTGTAAATGTTCAGTAAGGGTAACATTAGAGTGGGTGTGATGGCAAATTGCTTTGTGTAAATGATCCTTTGCGTTTGAATAGAAAAATTGTAAACTGATGTAAATCTGCCATCAGGGCAACAACAGGGTGGTATGGCTGTATATTGCTGTATGCAAATGATCCTTGGATTGCATTTTTCTAAACTTTTAAGAGGAAAAAAAATATACCAGATATAGTATATAAATTGTGCTTTGTCATGATAAAATGTATGGAAATGATCAAATAGACTTCTTATACTTCACAGTAAAAGGTGGTTACCAAGTGTCCCTTTGGCATCTCCAAGTGGCCTTTTTGGGAAGGTGCCTAGACATGCACTGAAATAAATGGTTGTAAAAAATTCATTTTTGCTTGTATCACCTTCAAATTTTAAACATATATTGATTAGACATATGGCTTTAGTTTGCTTATGTTTTCAGGCCCCTATGTATCTGCCTTTTGCATTTTTCCTTTACATAAACAATTATTATGGAAAATATATATACATATATATATCCATTGTGTTTGAGCTTTTTTATTTCTCTATTAGTAATTGCTAGAGTAATTCTGAGTCTTTCATAGTAAACTGTCAAGTGTCAGCTTGCAAATGATACCTTGGTTTTGTGTGTAGTCCAGAGGACTTGTTAGCAGCAACCATTTTATTTTGGGTATGTCATTTTTCACTACCTGGCCAAAAGTGGGGGTGACTGGTAAGGGGTTAATACTAAATTGTTACTAAAATTGTCATTTTCGTACACATTTCCGACCATTACATTTTACATTCTTTTTATGTTCTCTATAAAATGGTTGTTTAGGGATATAACATTTATCTATAAAATGGTAAAAGGGAAATTATACAGATATCTTTATGATATAAAAGAATTGTAAATATTTTATTTATGTAAAACTCTATTTTAACACTGTATTTTGTTGTAGAACAGCGCCCCCATGTGACATCAGCTGACTACTGCTGCTCTGAGCTTCTCGGATGATGATAGTGATGTTGAGATGTTTTATCGTTCTGTAGATGATGTTTTGTCCCGGGACTCTGTGCCAAATCTAAACTAACATGTGTACTGCCATGTTTACCCATGAAGCCCGTTAGAGATCAGATTCTGGACTACAGTGTTACTGCTTCATGTCCAGAAACTGAGTTCATGAACTTCAAATTTTTTTTTTTCTTTTTTTCGTTATTCTTTTTTTTTCTTTTCTTTTTTCAATTTTGAATCAGAAGAATCTTCTCCCTGTATATTCCTAATCATCAAGTGTCTTCATTTATATGTGCTTAAGAAAGCAACTTGTTCTAGTGTTTTGCAGAAAGCCATATTCAGAAACATCATCTGAACACAAACCTGGATTTCTCCCAGAGAACGCAGATCATGTCATATTAAACAGTTGTAAATGGAGATAACTAAGTGGACATTCTTACAGGGTTTTGAAGAGTGCGCATGTGAATGAAGTGAGGTCTGGAGAAACCTGCACTGATAGCTCCACATTATTTTAAACAGAATATGATTTAAATATTTTGAAGGTTGTCAGATAGTGACAGTATTCTCTCCTCATCCTTTTTTTGTAGTGAAATCACAAAACAAATGCAAACAAACATCTCCAAATGATCAGTCGATCTATCTACATGATTCCAGTTGATCATGATCTTCCTTTGTATCTTACAATGCTTTAAAATATAATTTGTTTATTGGACATATCACAGCCTGTAATTATATATCTTTGCATGATTGTCTGTAAATTCTTGTTCATTTAGTAAGCTAAATAGCTTTAGATCACTCACAAGTATGAAAGTGTTGTCTTATTCCACAAGAGAAGAAATGTAAAAACTCTTTTATTTTTATTTATTTATTTATTTTACTTTTACTGTAAATGAGTAAAAAACCTAGTTTGCAACCTTTCATGGAATGTAATAAACAACAAATTTGTATAGATCCAATGAAAAAGTGTGTGTATAGGTTGGGGGAGGGGGTCTGACATGTGGGAATGGTGAAGAGAGAGAGGGCAAACAGTTTGCAGTTTAGCTCAGTATTGCCATCTAATCAGCCAATATTGTCTTAAATAACCACTTCATCGTTTTATAACATGAGGTTTTGACCTAATTATTCAATCTTGATTTTGGTGAGATGTTGCAACACTTTTGTGTGTGTGTGTGTGTGTGTGTGTGTGTGTGTGTGTGTGTGTGTGTGTGTGCGCAGTTTTGAAAATTACAGTTTTGGACATACAAGGTAATAAATACATTTAAAAATATGTTAAAGTAACTACAAATGAGCATGTAAAGCAAATATCTTTTTTTTTTAAATTCTGTTCGGAGCATTCTGTTCGTGCACAATGTTCTCACCTTTTTCCCCTTACCTGTTTGCATCCCTGATATAAAGCAGAATATTATTCAAATCAATAAGTTTGCCATCTTCATGTCTAAACTGTGGCTGGAATAAAACATGAATTAAACGGACGTTGAGCATTCAGAAATAAAGTGTGCATCTTTCCAACTGTGAGAGTGAATATTTATTTTATTGCATGTGTAGCTAAAGCAATTGTTCTTGACAAATAAAAATCACTACACGTGCAGTACAGTACACACACACACACGCACACACACACGCACACACACACACACACACTCACTCTCTCTCTCACACACACACACACACACACACACACACTCTCTCACGCACACACACTCACACAGTGGCTGATCTATAGTGTTATATAGAAGTAACTGTTACATGTAATTCGGATCATGTAATCTGATTCCAGTGCTCAGATGTTCAAAGGTCAGATTGGATCAAATCCCGAAAATGGGTTGTTCAAAAGAAAAAAAAAAAATGATACTGATATTGTACTATCTTGGTTTTGTTCTGGACTAAAAAGTTTTGAATAACACATAATGAAGATTTGATCAAAACAAAAGACTGGTTTATGAACCATCAAAGTTTGAATCTCTGATCCCTGGAAATGACCAACACTTTTACAGCAGATGTCATCTGACTCGTGGACGCGCTCCGTTGGGCAATGGTCATGCGCGTGCTCGTCTCCTGCGCGCTCTGGTGATCGAGTGTGATCGCGCTGTGGATTGTGGGTGTGCTGGACGCTGTGTGAGCTGGTCTCTCGGTAGCAGACAGTAAAGTGGACTGAACTCGGACACATCGTGCTCTCTGCTGTAAGAATCGACTGTCATCAGTGCATGAGCTGCTTTTACACACTTTCAGGTGACTGTCGCGCGCTGCTCGCTCACTGACGTGCGCAGTTCCGCGGGCCGCGCGCCTCATCAGGAAGTTCCAGCTGTCAATAACAGAGAAAACCTTAATTTATCTTAATATATCTCTGAATGAGAGTTATGATGTGAACACAGTCGCATGATTGTGTTTCTGATATTGTCACAGAAACTCAGAACAGCGCGTTCATTACAGTGTCGTCACTTCTGTTTATAAACGAAACCCGATGCTTAATAAAGACTTTTAATGTTAAAATGTTTTATTTTTAAAAACTCGCTTTGGTTGTTGCTATGCAAAAATAACCAGATACATTCAGCTTTTCATTACAGATTAAAAATATACATGCGACAGCATCTAATCTAATTGTTTTAATCTTAAAGGCACAGTTCACCCAAAAATGATAATTCTGTCATCATTTACTCACCCTCATGTTTCTTTCCTCTGCTGAACACAGAAGATATTCTGAAGAATGTTTGTAACCAAACAGTTGATGGACCCCATTGACTTCCATAATATTTATTTATTTATTGCATACTATTGAAATCAATGTTTGCCATGAAATGTTTGGTTTCTTCAAAATATCTTCCTTTGTAAATGATGACAGAATTTTAAGGTGAACTATCCCTTTAACTGGTTATAATTAGATTAGCACTTGACCTTTTTTATTTGCACAGAAAGATCTCTGGAGCCCTGTTTTATTCCTGAATTAATATTCAGTATTGTTTATTCCAGCACACTGTTGTTATAATGCAACATGAACAAATTTAAAAGACACCTTTGTCATTTCTACAGCAGAATTTGAACTTGGCTTATAGTTTGCATCATTGATTCAGTTTGTTTTGATATGATCTATACTCTCTCTGTGTGTGTGTGTGTGTGTGTGTGTGTGTGTGTGTGTGCAGGAGCATCATCATGTCCAGCAGGGCAGGGAAGAAGAAGGTCAGCAGGTCGTCGCGCTCCTCCAGGGCTGGAGTGATCTTCCCGGTCGGCCGGATGCTGCGCTACATCAAGAAGGGTCTTCCCAAATACAGGATTGGAGTCGGAGCTCCAGTTTACATGGCTGCGGTTCTGGAATACCTGACGGGTAGGACGAGTCTCTCATTCTCATCAGTGTTTCAGGTCCTTCCTTCTGTCAGATCTCAGAAGTGCAGACACAGAGTTCACAGTAGAGTTAGTTAATGCATTTTATTTGTGATATCTATCATATGAGCCACTATCCCAGCAAACAGGGAACGTTCTGGCAAGGTTCTCTCAAAGTTACTTCCAGTAATGTTAGAACGTTCATTCAGAGTTATCTGGTCTTTAATAATGTTCTCAAAACCTTAGCACAAAAACATCTATTATACATCATCCATGAAGTGTTTTTTCCTGAAACGTTTTAGTTGAGTGTTCGGCTAACATTGTTTTGAACGTTCAGAGAACATTCCAAAGTAACGTTCGTTCCCATAATGTTTGAAGAATGACACAATGTAACGTTCACTTGACGTTTGTTTATGTGCCACTGGGAGATGATGTTTTTAGTGTCTCCAGAATGTTTTTGTGTTATAGAGAATTATTGCTTTAAAGGTGATAAAGAGGATATTTTCGTCGACTGAGAAACTAAAGACTGTTACTGAGTTTTTGAAATGAGCGCATGCGTAAGAACAGCCCCCTCCTTCGAATGAACGCCTCCCAAAACTCGTAAACACTCGTATTGGAACATGAGTGTTTACCACCGGCATTCTCTGTGTCGTGTTAGTGGATTCATTATGTCGGACTCACCGCAGGTAACTCATAATCTGCAGTTGTTACTCCTGTCTCCTGACAAAAACATTGCATGCGGCGCCTGTGGAGTGTGGAAAGTTACTGGAGCGCGCGCTCGTCTCTCACAAGGAACGTCATGGCAGTGATTGACAAGCCAGAGGGCCAATCGGCTGATGTTTTTAAGGCCCTACCTCGTGCACAGATGATGTATATTAATATTATTCCTTTCAGTGCACCTAATAAATAGTCTTTTATCAGTTAGTAAAGACAGTTTCAAGTAATATTGCAAAAATGTATAAAACAAAACATCCTCTTTAGCACCTTTAATGCGGGAAGATGTTTTAGGTTCACCACATTTGAATAATAAACAATATTGAGTCTATAAATCATGTCAGAACTCCAGGAAGCACAGGAAGCACATCGGTGAGAACACTTGTTTATACAGCAGACACACATCTGTACTTCACATCTCTGACATTAGTGCAGTGGTGTAGATGTAATTAGTTACTGTACTTGAGTATCTTTTTGGCTACTTTGTAGTTGAACTGAGTATCAAAGATATTTAGCAACTTTCACTCTCTACTTGACTACATTTTTGAACAAGTAAATGTACATTTTACTCCTCTACATTTGTGATGAGTAATTACATTTTTCATGACACCTAACTTTCTCTGTAGCAGTTTATTTCTGCTGTAAAGAAGCGATAGCTAAAGGTGTTGAAGGTACTAGTGCGCTTTGCCTTTACTCACCCAAACTTCACGTGAATGTGAGCGCATTAGCAGTAGTTTCGGATCGCAGGTGTTTGATTTATTAGATGAGATCATGACTGCAGCTGCTGATGAGCCTCAAACCAGAACGTACAGTGCAAGTAGACTTTGACTATTAAATTTTACTCAACATTATTATATTTATCCTCTATATTGACAATATCTTTTTATTGGTTTACTCATGGTCTTTCTGTGCACTTGAGCTCAACTGAGACTTGAGAGTTTGTAGATGTTTAAAAGGTTGTTGTGTCGATCTTGATTTATTGCAATATTGAGGTGTTCAGTTTTATTTTGATTTTAGAAAATAAACTTGATTTCTCATCTTACAAATCAACCGTTTCTAATTTTCACCAGCAGTCTCTCAGGACTAGAGCATCTCTGAGCCTACATCAGCATGAGTAAAATACTGAAGTACTGTTAAAATCAGATACTTTAAGACTTTTACTCAAGTCGTCTTTGAATTGGTTACTTGTAACTTGTAATGGAGTTATTTTAGATGTACTTTTACTCAAGTATGGTTTTACTCTTTACACCTCTGATTATTGGGCCGGTCTACTGGACACAGATTAAACCTTTAAATAAAAGCGTTATTGGGCCGTTTATACAGTAACAGAGCTGCACAGAGTAGCACTACTTCCTGCTGGCTTCACGCGAGTAATCATTATTTCAAACACGGGCTTGTTCATAATGTTCAGGGTCATGTGGAACAAAGTGCATTGTGGGAAATACAGTGCCAGAGTGTTTCTCTCAGTGAAGCTCTTTCTGCGTTGTTCTTTCAGCTGAAATCCTGGAGCTGGCGGGAAATGCAGCCAGAGACAACAAGAAGGGCCGTGTGACGCCCAGACACATCTTACTGGCCATCGCCAACGACGAGGAGCTTCACCAGGTACATTCACAGACGCCAGCCGTCTCACGTGCTTCTGGTCACTCGAATGGTCAGATCAGACACGCCTTACACGACCATGACAAACCTGCAAACACACTCCAGACACTGACTCCAGTTGCTCTATCTTCATAAACTGATCCGACCAGTTTTTCCTATGCTAACATGCTAAATCATGCATTATGTTAGCAACATGTTAAGTAGTGCTAATAACATATTAGCAATGTGCTAATTCATCTTAGAAATCCATCAATCTATATCTGTTTTCTGATGGACTGTATTTCCTTCAGAACATTCATCTAACATGTTTCTCTGTGCAGCTGCTGAGGGGCGTGACCATCTCTGCCGGCGGAGTCCTGCCCAACATCCACCCGGAGCTGCTCTCCAAGAAGAGCGGCTCGAAAGGAAAGCTGGAGGCCGTCATCACTCCTCCGCCCGCTGAGAGGAAGTCCAAGACCGCCAAAAAAGCAGTTGTCAAGAAACTGGCCACCAAAAAGTCCACGCGAGTGAAGGTACTCACTGACACTAGTCAGTTCTTTACTCGCTAACCATCCTCTAACTAGATTAAGCACGTGAAATCATTAATTAATTAATTAATTAACGTGCCTCATTTACATGTGAACTAGGCTTGATACTAGGGGTGTGACGAGATCTCGTGGCACGAGATCTCGCGAGACTAAACTGTGACGAGATTTCTCGTCGAGGCGAAAAGTAGTCTCGTGATGTTGCCATGACAGAGTGTTAGGATGATTAGGAAAGAATATGCCACCTCTACGTTTACATTATGCCTCCACTGTTGTTTTGCTTTGTATTTAAATAAAAAACATTTAATTCAGTTGGATAACGGACGCTGCCGCTCCATATTCACAGAGTTACGCGCGATCGCTGAAAGTGAAAGTAAACGCGAGCGCGCATTCAAACGCGATTTCAATACCCCGCATTTTGAAAGCGGCTCACTGATGAATGCAGATATCTCTCAATATGAAAGCTATTTTAGGCTGGGCAGTGTAGTTGTAACCATCTCTAGCTCTGTATCAAAGAAAAATTTGGTCTTATTTGATCTTTGAATATTGAGAGAGTGCGATTATGGCTGCACTTATTGTAAAGTGTTACCATAAAAATGAATAACAGTTTTCTCTTCTTATTATTTACTAGTACAAACAATAAGGTTTCATTTGTTAACATTAGTTAATGCACTGTGAACTATCATGAACTAACAATGAATGACTATTTTTATCAACTAACAAACAAAGATTAATAAATACTGTAGCAAATATATTGCTCGTTGTTAGTTGATGTTGGTTAATACATTAATGTTAATAAATGAGACCTTATTGTAAAGTGTTACCATTTTTATTTATACTGTTTTTATTTCTGTGATCAGTTTGTGGAGAGGAGTTCAGTTAGGAGGTCAAAAGCTGTAGAAGCTCATAATTCATGTACAGTAAGATCTGAAGAGACTGAAATCATACAGAAGAGAAGTCAGTCAGTTGAGTTAGTGGCAAAACCTTTTACAGTACTTGAGTATTGTTGTCTTTTACTGCATATGATAATTTAGTCTCAGAAAGTAGAACTGAAATGACATTCATTACAAAATGATTAGTTAAAACATTTCAAATACACCTGCAGAATATTTTTTCTAGTCGTGTATTTCGCCATCTTGTCTCGTCTCGTGAACTCAATCTCGAGTCTCGTCTCGTCTCGTGAGATACTGGTCTCGTCACACCCCTACTTGATACAGATCCAGTTCTCCTGGTAACTGAACATCAAATGAAATAATGTGAAAATAATGTTTGTGTGCACTTTATAGTGATCATAGACTCTCCAGTTATCTTATTAAGGCAGTACAGTATGAATTTATCTTCACGTTTGCTGTTGTTGTGACAGAGACGAGCAGCTGATGCGGACGGCGGAGCGGCTGATGGGTTCACTGTCCTCTCTTCCAAAAGTTTATTTCTTGGACAGAAGGTACAACAGCTTTTACTCTTACTATAGTACAGCGCTGTCCAAACTCAGAGCTTCAACACGAGTCTCTAGTCTGCCAGTCAGGCCTTGATCAGCTGGTCAGGTGTGTTGAACTGGGGTCGGACAGTGACTCTTTCAGTAGCTGCTCTTTTTCTCTAGATGATTTGTGTTTGTCCTCCTGCTGTTCTGCTGAGACTCATCTCTGATTTATGAATCATCTCTAGCTGTAATGATTCACTTGTTTCCTCACATTCATCCATCTTGAAATGTGAATTTTGAGTCGTGAGTCATTTGTTTTGATCAAGGGTTTTAATGCATATGCTTTTAAAATTTAAAATTCATTCATATGAAACAAATTTCATTCTGAATCATGAATCGATTCACACCCCTACGAGCCACAGATCGGTTCGCATGAATGCATGAATACTTCAGAAAGCTGAAACGCTTCACTTCACACACACTATATGAGATGTTCATTTCTGTCTTCAGCTCATGTATTTGTACTCCAGAGCTGCTCAAGCATCTCATAAACATTATCATGGAAACATAATCCTCAAACTGTAACTGGATCCTATTTTATTTCAGTTACAGCTGTTATGTATCTGTCATATATCTGATGAAGTTTTACACTCACAAGTTAAAATTTTTTTTTAGTTCCCTTCTTTTCATGTTATCACAATGAAGTGAATTTTCAGTGTTAATGAGTACCATTAAATATGAAGGTAAATTAGAATCAATTAACTGTCATTTTTTGTATTATACATGCATAAGCATTAATATTCATAAATTTAATTAAAAAATTTACATTATTAAACTGACCCAAGATCAGTTAACACCATGAGACGCTCGTTCATCCAGCAGTGAACCGTCCGAAACCCGTCGGGAAGCCTTTTTTTCATTATCGATTTGCAAACTTTTGAGATATTTTCTAAATGTTGATAATAATGAAATGACTGCGTTTCCATTAACCAGTATCTTTAAGGTCGTGATAAACGCTGGCATTTCTTTGGAATCAATATAGATCCTCAGGGATCTATACTGGGTCCTCTACGGTTTTCCTTGTGCATGCTTTCATTAGGTAGTGTACTGGAGCAGTATGGGATGTCCTGTCATTGTTATGCTGATGATACTCAGATTTATTTACCATTGAAAAAGAATCGGGGAAATACGATCAAATCTCTAGAGGATCTAAAAGCGTGAATGTCTTTACATTTTTTAAGCTTAAATGAAACTAAAACTGAGATTGATTTATTCAATGGAGGTTTTTCATTAGTCAAGTTTTTCCTGTCTGGCAAGGAACTTGAGAAGGTTATTCATGTATTTATTTCCACTCGACTAGATGACTGTAATTCCCTGTATAAAGGCATGAACAATTCTTCAATGGCAAGGTTTCAGTTGGTTCAGAATGTGATAGGCTGCTGACAGACAGTCGTGAACGAGAATCAGTACCTGAAATTCGGTACCTTTTTTGGTACTTTACTCTCTGTACAATAACAAAAACATTTATTTTAGTGAAAAAAATATGTTCAAACCTCTCAATTTCCACTTTTTTAAAATAAGTTTTAGAATTTTACACACTGGACTGTAAAAATAAAAACTCTTATGTGTGCGCTGTAGTGTGCATGTGATCGCACTGGGTATAGCGGAGAATTTAAAAGTCACGGAAGGCCATTTCTCGCACTGTTCTTCACCTCTGCGGTTCAGCGTTGTGTTCAGACGCGTGTGTGTTTCCTCAGCACAATAACACACAAGTGTTTTCCTCACGATGCTGTCAAAGCTGGAGTTTGACTAACAACACACAGAAAATATGACTGACAGTATTTAGTTTGTGACATCATGAGAGCAGTTTCTGCGTGGAACAGCACAATGAGATTAACAACGCTCGCAACGCGGATCAGAGATCATACTGGAATAAGGGCGTTTCAAGTTTTTATGGACATATTGCAAATAGAGTTGTCTCAGTCTGTGTCTAGTTTTGAGAAACATATCCACTCTTCTGAACATTTAGCCATTGTCCTGTGTGTTTGAACAAGTTGCAGGGGTGACGTCACATGTTCTCTCTCTCTCTCTCTCTAAAGTACCTAATACAGATCTTATATGAAGTAGTTAAAAAGTTATATTTCCAATAGTTTTATCAAAATGAGTACAGAGAACTGTGAAATTTTAACCGTAACACATAAAGCCAAGTCAGCTTTATTTCTACAGCGCTTTATACAGATTATTTCAAAGCAGCTTCACAGTGACAAACATGAAAATAACAGAATCAGTGATGTAAACTTTATCAAATTCTGCCATAAATCAGCTTTAAAAAACACTAGTCATTATTCAGATCAATTCAGTTCAGTTCAATAAAAAAGTCCATCAGTTATGAAACAGGTTCAGTTCAGCTGTACACAAGATAATAGAGTCATTATTCAGATCAATTCGGTTCAGTCACACTGTCAGTGTTGCAAAATTCGTCAATTATGAAACCGTTGAATCAGCTGAAAGCAGCTCTGGAGAAAACAGTCGTGTCTTCATCGCTCAAGTGTAGTTTGTTTCCTGAGAGCTGCGTCGAGGTTTTGTCTTTCTGAGCTCAGCTTGTAGAGTAACTGTGACTGCTTTACTCTCGCTGACTCGTCTCAATCACACTCACATCACTAACATCGCTGCCTTTATCAGCCTGACCAACGCTGACTTTGACCTGAAAGATGATTTAGATGAGCTGTTATGTTCGGGCGAGCTGCCATGGAGGCTCACGTTCATTCAAACGCTGTAGATCACAGTCATGTCAGGTGTTCAGGATTCAGTCAATGTTTCCATCAGTCCTGTGTGTGTGTGTGTGTGTGTGTGTCGCTCGCCTCCATCCAGCGTCTCAGTAGATCGCAGTGTCTCCCTTTTTACTTCTGTCTTCATCAGTTTTGTCTCCTCATCATGGTTTCAGCACATTGTCCACAGCATTCGTGTCTCACTGTATTTGTTTGCCTGTTTTAGCTGCAAGTTGTTCAAGCTGATATTGCCACCATCGAAAGTGAAGCCGTCATTCACCCGACCAACTCCACCTTCTACATGGGTGGTGAAGTAGGTAAAGGAGCAGATCTACACCGTCAGAAGAAAAACCACAGCTCTGACACTGACCGCACTCAAATACTAATGACAAAAGTACTTTCTTATAGCAAGATTTGCTCAGAACAGTGAATATGCTTGATTTGGTCTGATTTAATAGATCTAGTGCTGGAGTTTCATGGCTGTGGTTCATGTGGGAAATGCTTTGCTTTCTGTTTGGATTTCTGTGGCAATTCATTTAATTTTAATATTGTTCTGTCATCTTGTTTATTGTGTCTGTTGAATTCTCATTCATATACTTGTTTTCCCAAACCTACATGTCTTCACTTCACCAAAATCTTCACTGATTCCTGTGCTCAAAAAACTCAGTCCAGTTGCATTTGTAACCCAACTTTTTAATTTAAATAATCATGTTTTATTGAAAACGTTATTGCTGACCGTTCTGAAACACAGTAACATTTAAAAACAATCCAACTAAAACACTTCAGAATAATGTTTTTGTGCTGAACGTTCTGAGAACATTATTAAAGACCAGATAGCTTTGAACAAACATTCTGTTAACGTTATTAGAAGAACGTTTGTTCATAACATTGAGAGAACATTGACAGAACGTTATCTGGGTAAGGGATCAGAAGAATCATGTTCACGATCATCATTCACTCACTCTCATGTCGTTTCAAACCCATGTGATGTTTTACATAGAAACTATAGACTCTAGAGTCGAGTCACGTGTCAGTCCACGTGTGTATGAAAAACACATGAATTCCACATAAATCAATCTTACAGGTTTAGAGTGACATGAGGGTGAGTAAATGAAGACAGAATGGGTATTTTTGTGTGAAATGACAGTATTTGTGATTGAGACGCTCTTGTGTCTAAAGCTGGTGTCACTCGACCCAAAACAACTTGTTACTGCAATGACTGCTGGGATATTTGTATAGTTGGGCGCGTCTGTTAGTTTTGCTAGGAGATGTTGTGTCTCAAATCTCACCCTCTTTTGTCACACTGGAGGTTTGAACAGACCAATGACAGATCAGTGTAAAGGAGGAGCTCTGATCCTCCAGTGACTGTAAATGACGTTCAGGGCTGAAAGTGGTCCGAGTGAAGCCAGCTTTAAACGAGAGCGGATCACAGACTCACAGTCACATGTCTCTCACAGGAAGTGCTCTGGAGAAGATCGGAGGAAAGGAGTTTGGAGAGGCGGTTCTGGAGCTGCGCAAGAAGAACGGCCCTCTGGAGGTGGCAGGAGGTACTGCTGTTTGAAGCAGATATTCCATAATTTCAATTTACCCCTCAAAAAATCTAATAAACACACACTTATTGAAGATATTCCAAAAAAAGTAAATAAAATAAATTCAATTTAAAAAAATGAACACACATGCACATTTCAGAAAAAATAACTAAATAAATTCAAAATTTAAAACATCAAATAAACACACATACAGAAGCTATTCCAAAATATTGAATTAGTGAATGAATTCAAACTTAAAAAAACACACATATAAAAGATATTCCAGAAAATTAAATAAATAAGCAAGTAAATAAATAAACAGATAAACAGAGACATAAAGAAGATATAAATCAGTAAGTAAATAATAAGCAAATGTATAAAATATTTTAAATATATTAATTATTATTATTATTTATATCATATACATTGCATTTTTTTTCTTCTGACAAAGTCTGGACAAAATGCTGCTTATAAAATCAGTTGTTTTGAACATGCTGTGTCACAGATTTGCTCATCATATATGATTCACTTGATTCAGAGCGTACTGTAGGAAACTCACCGTAGATCTCCAGCAGATATTTATGAAATTAATAAGCAAGAACGAGGTCATCCTGATATGCCACAGATGCTGTATATAAATCATAACTCACACTGAACCCAGAAGATTCCTTTAATTAAGACATCCTGAATCTGTTTGAAGTGATTCACTTCCTTTCACACATTCATGCTCTGAAATCATATGGAAGGAATGATACATTTGATTAATTTCTGGTTGAGTGAATCTGAGTTGTTATGGATTCATGAATTCTCTGAGTCATGCTCTTTAATTCAGAGCAATCAAGTGACAGATCTTGAGTTAATTGTGGATAAATGTCGGTGTGTGACGGATCAGTTCATGTGTTGATGTGTGAATCTTCCCGCTCCTCAGCGGCCATGACCTCCGGATACGGCCTTCCTGCAAAGTTTGTCATCCACTGTAACAGTCCAGGCTGGGGCTCGGATAAATGTGAGGAGATGCTGGATAAGACGGTGAAGAACTGCCTGGCTCTCGCTGACGAGAAGAAGCTCAAATCCGTGGCCTTCCCGTCTATCGGCAGCGGCAGGTGAAACTTCAGCCCTGAACACAAAAATAAATCAAAGCAATTCTCTGCCTTATTGTTCAATTAAAATCAGCCTAATATCCAATCCATGCATTTATTTTATTTTTTGATCTTGTAATGTTTAATCAGAAGGTCATAACATCTTCCAGTGAAACTCTGATGCTGGTCTTCTCCAGTCATTCAGTGCTTAATTTGGTGGAAATATCTCATTTTGTTTTGAAGCTTTATCGATTAGTTAACGAGCCATGGTTCTGTATGTCATATAGTCATAGAGTGGTTTCGTCCATAAGTTGAAATCTAGCATGTTTGGTGTCGCTGGACTCGGCAAGGATTCAGGAGTCTAAGGAGGTGACTCCTGTGAAAATAAGTCAACCACACCCAAAGTTATAAGCATTTGAAAATTTAATTTTACTGCTAGGTGGAGCTGGCTCGAAACTTCTCAGGCTTCTTCAGGGCATCGTGCCAATGACCCATACTTCTGTTAACCTCGTCTCATAGATGTTCAAACTTCATTAGCCGATGACAGCCATGTTTTTCGAGATACGCCAGTGTCCTCATAGACAGTCATGTCTAACTGGACCAAGACACTGCATGCCCATTTTTAAGTAAATCGGACTAACGGTTGTGTAGTTACAGCTGTTTTCATTTTTTTTTGTGTTTTAGTGCCACTAAGTGTCCAATCACCGTAACTTTTTTACTGTGACCTCAGATTGATCCCCTACACGTGTGTACCAAGTTTGGTGAAAATATCTCATTCCATTCATGAGTTATAGCCATTTTAGTAAAAGTGGCTCCGCCCATTTCAAACGTTTTGGCGCACATTAGCGACCGTGAATTGAAATCTCAACTTTTTTTAGATAACTTTTGATATTCAGACTCCAGAGAATCTTTCTGCACTAGTTTGGTTCCGATCGGGCAAAAAAAACATAGGACTAGTTCCCAAAAGTAGGTTTTGGACAAAATGCAAAATGGCATAAAATTTGTAGTGGTCAGAAATAAAATATTTATACCTACAGATATACCTTTTGTTCGGCTTGAGCCAAATATTTCAGTGATATAAGACACTTGAGTATGACAAACGGTCAAGGAGTTATGAGCAGTTTTGCATTTCTTTTTTATTGCTGTAGCGCCACCTATTGGCCAATCAGCGTCATACTCTGTCAACCTTTACTCAAATTGAGACCCATCATCTGGCCAAGATTCAAGTCTCTGGGCCTTATGGTTTGATCTGCACAATCTGTTTTACGGCAGAAGATAAATAATAAAAATCCTTACAATTACAATAGTGTTTCAGCACTACGATCTTGAACCCCTAATAATAGATAAATCAAAATGTTTTATAGAAAGATTTCTGTTTCAGAGAGAAATGCAACCCTAACCCATTCTCAGTTCTTTAATAAACTAAGTGTCCAATGTGTTTTCTGATCCATTTGAGATCACATTTAGTACTAAATGCTAAATGTTGTTTATTTTCTGCGTAGAAACGGTTTTCCGAAGCAGACGGCGGCTCAGCTCATTCTGAAGGCCATCTCCAGCTACTTCGTCACAACGATGTCCTCCTCCATCAAGACTGTGTTCTTTGTGCTGTTTGACAGCGAGAGCATCGGCATCTATGTGCAGGAGATGGCCAAACTGGACGCCAACTGAAGTAGAAATTCTGCTGAATAAAAATTCTATAGAGAGAAAATTAATTTGGGTGGTGGGGGGGGTGATAGAATATTTTTTGCTACTTTATCAAAACAGCAGCAGTTTTTGCATTCCAGGTGTTTGATTTATTGTTGATTTTTAACAGCTGGTTTGTTGCATTGACCTGCATCATCAGTTTGCCTTGTTTGTTTCAGTGTATCATGTGTATCACAAATGTTAATATGCATAAAGTGTATATGAAATAATTGATAATATATTCATAAATGAATGCACGGCTTGTGTAATTTGCAACTGCTGCCAGCAGAGGGAGCCCTTTGTCCAGTCTTACACTCATAATACAGACAAAGGAAGTTTAGTTTACTACTTTAGTTTACCTGGAGTTATCCATGTGAATCACGACCCGTCACACGCAGCAAACAGTTCTTGAGCATTCCTCTGCTTTCTGCTTCGTCGTGTTCAGCGCTGCTCTGGTTATCCCGGGGTTACTGGCAGTCAGTGGCGGGTCAGTTTCCCAGCGGATCCGCAGACCTCCTCGAAGGGCACCATCTGAGCACTAATCCACAGGAAATACGGGCAGCTCTCTCCTCTCCTCCTCGCAGGAAAATCTCAGTAAATTCAAAGCATCTGTAGGCACGGCTTGTCCTTCCTGCGAGGAGGGCCGCTTTCCCAGAGCTCCGGCAGATGATGTTTTATTCTTCGCATGTACAAAGTAAGCCCGGCGGGGGCAGAGGGCTACGTGAAATTAAAACAAACATCGGCGGGATCAGGGAGGGAAAATATCCAGTCATGAAAGATCATGCTAGTGCACATGAAAGGAGCGTAATATATCTGTCATTTTGAGTGGATGCACACGGTCTCAGTAGCCAATCTGGATGTGGATCGCTCATACTCGTGAAGAATGTCCACACAATATACTTAGAGCTGCTCACATGTGACTTAGTGAGTAAGCGAACACAAACAGTGTGTGTTATGAATTCACTTCGTTTCTATATTTGTATAGGGCACCTCTAGGGTCGGAGGTCAAATCTGAAGCCGTACTCATTAAAGTTAGGTTAGGACGCTTAATAACTCTCAGCAAATACATTTTTACACTGGCCACTCGAGATTTGTTTGGGAAAAATTTTCTTGTTTATAACTTCCCATAATTTTTTGTATCTGATACCAGTTATTAGACTATAACAGACAAACCAAAAGAGAATATGCTTAACCCGGTGACCCTGATTCTCTCGTTTCTGGGGTTGAATAATAATGCAGACCCCATTAGTCCTCTGCTGCGATCAGAGCTCTTCTGTTCAGTCGAGAGGAGACAGACTTCTCTTCACACCTTTGGTCTGTACTGTGAGTCCAAATGCGTCCAGCAGATTTTTTCCTGTGGTTCTTTCACTAAGCTGATGGCATCTCAGGTTTTGGCTCCTGTGGGATCCCGTACACACATGGTCTCTCTATCCAATCACACTGCTGTGATCCCGACCCTCCTCCAATATAGATGAAGGCATATAGGATTGTGTTGGGCTACTATCCAAATTGTGATTATTGGCATATAATCAGTTTCAGGAATCTTACGGGCAACAATCTGAACTCTTTTCTCTGAATCTTCGAGTATATGCCTCGTTCTAGAGGTCTTTTTTCAACAGCAACTAATCTGCCATTTTGCATGTGTTGGAAACTTTTTCAAAGTCCATTAGACCGTTTGATTCACATGATGTTAGTGGAACATGCATAGAAAAGTTAGAGTTTTAGTTTAATTGGCAGATATGAGCCAATATAGATATTTTTGCATATGGCCCATGATGACTTTTTGACCTGTATGTTGCGAGCGCAGCGTCCAAACCTCACAAAAGTTGGTGCACATGAACACTAGGACAATCTGATGATGCACACCAAATTTCTTCAATTTTCCATACTCACGGCCACTAGAGATCGTCTTTTCCTTCTCTATTGTGTCATATATCAGAGTGAAACGCTTCAGGAACAAGAACAAATGTAGGGCGGGGCTTGATTTTGTTTGTGGGGAATTGATTGTATGGTTGTGGTTTGCTATTGGTGGATCTCATGTGAGTGACAGGTTGCCCCGCCCTCATCATCAGAGAAGAGGAGAGACGTAAACACTGCAATATTCCATAAAAAATAAAAATAAAGATAATTGTCCATTTCACTGGGACTTGAAATTTTCTTAAATTTTCACAGTTGTCATGTTTTTCCTTTTCCATTAATTGTCATGTTATATTTTTGGTTGTATGGTTTACCTCCCTGAAAACCTTTGTGCTGTACTCTAGGAGAACTCAAGATCACAGAAATCAAACCATTTTGTTTGCATGTCGTGTTAAACACTGATATAATTAGGGTAACTGTAACTGAATTTTGTAATGAAAATAAGCAATAGAAACATGTTCAGAATGGTGAAGTGATGGTGATTCTTCACATCTGTAACGCTTCACTCGGACAGTGGACCTTCACCCTGCTGCAGGATCTTGAGCAATCCCCCTCAGAGCTGCAGTAAAGGGCTGGTCCTGTGAGCTTTTATTGGGCTGTGAGGGATCTGGAGTCTCGAACCTGTCTGTCAGCCCAGGGTTAATCTGTAGGCCAGATCAAAAGGTCACATGCACTGATAAAGCCAGCGCCGTCAGCTTTTCCTTGCTTTCTGCAAATGGTTAAACAGCACGACTGACTGTTCAGAGAACTGAGGAAGCGATGCATCTTCACGCGGCAAGTCTGAACATGCAGGAGAGCAAATGACATTTGAAGGGAAGATTTTCAATGGATAATATCTCATTTGGGTCTGTTTCCTCACACAAAGCCAAGTGCACTTAAGTCATGTGGACTACTTTTAGGATGAAAAGAAACCAGGAGATTCAAAGCCAGATACTTTGATTCTGTAAAAGTAGATTCCATCACTGTGCTGTCATAATGAATGAGCGCTGCTTCTCTTTGGTGTCGAGCTTTGACACTTTTTTGCCACACAGGACGCAGCCCGTCTGCAGAGGGATTTGGAGGATCAGGATGACCTCCGCTAATCCACAGAGTCCACAGCATTGTGTCGATTGTAATAGTGTGACTGTCGGTGTCCTTCATTAAGAGGCCCAACACCTCGAGATCAACCTCACACACACTCATGGGACTGGACCCCCTTATCATTATCCCGTCAGTCCTGTCAAACACACACACACAGCTAGACAAACAAAGAGCCGTATGTACATTTGCCCGGGGGCCTTTCAGGATTTGCTACAACAAAAGCTCTCTCTAACAAGGCGCTCATCCATTTGTGTGACTCCACCCGTGTGTTTTCCGCAGGATCCTCGGAGCTCATGCATTTTGCAGGAATGCTTCCTTTCGCTTCGTCTGGGCTGTTACTGGTGCAGGAAATCAGACTCATCATTGGCCACAACACTGAAATAAAATAAGGACCATCAGGTTATAGTGTATAGAATGACGCGGTGACATCAGGGGGTAAAGATAGTTTATAATGCCAAGAATAAAATTAGCATAACAAATGGCAGCATGCAGGACTAGTATTTAAATAAAAACACCTAAAGCAAGCGTAACGAAGAATGTAAACGAAGGAAAATGGTGACACTTACTTTTAGTGTCATTGTTAGATATGTTACATGTAGTTACTATAGTAATAACTATAAATTATGCATAATTACATGCAACTAACCCTAAACCAAACCCTAATCCTAAGTACATGTAAGTACATGTAGTTACTTAATATTACTCAGTACTTAAATGTATAATTACAGTTTAACAAAGACACCTTAAAAAACATATTCCCCGGTTTCACAGACCAGGCTTAAGCTAATGCATGTTTGAGCTGTTTTAACTGAAAGCAACTTGTACTGACATATCTTAAAATAAATAGATCACTACATTTAATTTAACTCTGTATGCAAAAGAAGAACAAAAACAGTTATTGTTGTGAAAACCTTGGATGAGGGTATTTTCCTGATGTTAGAAAGCACAAACCTGAACAACCGCGCTGTTGTGTAAATGCAATTGGCCACCAAACACACCGCTGAGGGTTTTTTTGCTGTCCTGGTTTCTGTTAGTATTTTGAAACTCAATTGTACTGTCATGTTGTGTTCGATTGATGAGTTGGCTGGGTTTACAAAAAGCTCTGTCTACGAAAGATTGAGGTAAAGATGGCAGGCTGAGATACAAGCTGAGACAGTGGGACCATCAGGTTGAAACGACGCCATGTGCCTTTATGATAGTGTCCAGTGAGGTTGTGTAAATGGAGAAGAGAAGAGGACCAAGCACTGAACCTTGAGGCACCCCAGTGTTTAGTTGACCCCTCGTCTATCAGAAACTTTGAAAGATCTGCCTATGAGGAAAGACTGAAGCCACTGACCTACTGTACCTGTGACAGAAGAGAGTTTGAGTCTTGTTTTTTTGAACACTGGGTTTACCAGAGTCTAAAGACGACCAGCAGAGTGCCATCCTCAAGGGGAAAGGACAACAGCACGTCTAGCCCAGCTGACCTGGAGGACAAAAGCATGGGAATTTTAATCAGATTAATAACAGTAATGGCATGATATTCAAAGGATGTGTTACTGCAGATGAGCGAGTTGGAAATGAGCAAACGTGTCCTCAACTTGGATTGTGGGAGAAGATAGTCATTTGAGAGGAACAAAGAGTTGCAGTGTTATCTGAGCAAACTACAGTACACATGATACTGTCATCATCAGCACACTTGTGATCGATCAGTAAAAATAGAAATATTCCACTAGCTCGTTTGCATGCATTAATCCATGCTCTTCGCCAGTGGCGTATACTTTGCAAGGCTTTGAGCAGAAAGTGGAAAACAAAGCATACCTGAAAGAAGCCATATTATATCCTTTTATTTTGCTTTTGGACTATACTATTGTAGATTGGGGTTCTACAAGTCTTGATGTTGTTTTTGTGCTCTACTAGATTGAATGTTGATTATTCTCCTCATATTCTCCATTGTTGCAGCTCCTCTCTTCCCAGTCTGTCAGTAACGCTCTGTTTACTTCCTGTCTCTATGAAGCCCCTCCTTCTGAAAAGCACAATGTGCTCTGATTGGTCGGCTGGAGCAGCGTGTTGTGATTGGTGTTTGGGAGATGTCCCGCCCCTTACCATAACCGCCAGTTTCAACACACTACTAACTAACTCAACCAGGCCCCGCCCCTTTATTCTGCTCATGAATTATTTAAATGAGGAATATTGTGAAGAAAACTAAAAGATGGAGTTCAGAAACACTGATATAGAGAATAATATAGGTTTTTCATGCTCAAACACCAACAATACACACTAAAGAAAGATCAATATGTACAAAACCATAACAGGTCCTCTAATGTTTTTTGAGGCTGTTGCTAAACAGGTTGATTCTGTTGTTTGACTGTAAGATATTAAAGTGCATCTTATCTGGTCTTCAGCTCTTGCTAAAGCACTGGGAATCTGACAGAGAATCACAAAGACATTTTTCTGCCGTCATCTTCAGCAAGGCTTGCAGAAACAGAGCCGTGCATGTCATCTACTGCCACAGAGTTCAAAGTGCACAGGAACAATGGAGGGTAATTAAAAGCTTAGGAGAATATGAGCTTGTAGCTTGTCATCTGAGTGATGGAGTCAAAAGCAACTGCTGAATGTATATAGTCTGAAAGTCTGTGGTGATTAATGCACATTTATAATGGCTCAAATACACTTGAATATCTATGACTGCTGAACATTTAAAGTTCCTTTAAAAAGTACTTCCCCTTTACTGTATAAGGAGAAATGAACAGTAATGCACACTTTTTCCAGCCTTCAAACTTCTTTGAGCCCGTCTAATCATTGTCTGTCGAACACAACTGAAGCGATGTCTAGACTGAGCGGCTACTATCTATAATCCCAGCGATATCCAGCAGAATCAATCTGAAACCTGAGATGACGCTACAGTTCTCAGGTTGTCTTGGGCTTCATGGATTACTGTCACAATGGCGTCTGATCCCTGCGCAGCTACACAAAACGCTGGAGACGCACTGATGTTTTGTGTAATGGCGATGTGACCAACTTAAACGTTATTTGTGTTGTGTAAAAACAGCAACGCTCTTTTACCTTTCTAGTGGAGATCCGTTCAGATTAAGATGCAGTTGTCTGTAACACTTCTTCTCCTTCCTCTGAACTATACCTTACTTATGTTTTCATGGATCAGTCATTCTTGCTGCACAGATGAAGATCACAGGTGATAAAGTGTGATAAAGTTTGTTTTAGGACCGAAACATGAGAGAACGGTGGAGTTTGATTCCAGTAAATCCAGCCCAGATTAGAGAATCTCCAAAAGCTGTTGGTTTGTTAGAGGAAAAGTGCAACTTAAAAAAGCATATTTTAGCATAAGTTTTATCCTAATTTAGAAGAAATTCAGTCTTTATTTGTCCTCAGAAATGAACACATTTATTCTCTGCTTGCTTCCTAATCCATTTGTCTAATATGTTGTCTCATTGATAAATTGCTTTGTTGACAGGTTGCTTAAAAGCATCTATTAAATGCATAAATGTAAATGGAACATTACATGCCAACATGTTCACCAGTTTGAAAATGATCTAAAATGATTGAATTTCTGTGCAAATCAGTGCAGTATGCAAGTTGTCTAATTCTTCTAATGGTTTTGCATGCATGTTTTTTCTTCAGGGCTATAAAATGATGTTTTTTCTTAGCATGTTGAGTGTGTAATACGGCCGTCTGGTGTGTCCTGTGCATCTCTATGAACCAGCATCATCAGTCAAAGATAATCTATCTAATGCCGTTTCAAAGCTTGAGCGCAGTGAGAGGAGACAGAGGGGAATTACACTGTATTTAATAATCAACACGGCCTACAGTACCAGTGCTTCTGTGTGTTACTCTCCGGCTGTTAGTTTTGTGTTAACTTGGTTTGTTTGTTTGTTTTTTGCTTGTTAACTCAGAGCAGAGATTCTGAGCAGGACTGGAGTATTATGAAGAAATGAAGATTTGGACGTCTGTTTTTTGAATGTGCTACGGTACATGCATTCTTCTCTGTCATTTCCCCCTCTACACACTAAATAAATGCTGGGTTAAAAGCAACCCAAGTTGGGTTAAATATGAACAAACCCAGTGGTTGGGTTAAATGTTTGCCCAACGTGCTGGATAGTTTTATTCAACTCAACTATTGTTTAAAAATTACTATATGGCTGTTAGAAATTATAAATCATATAATAATCAATAATAATCAAAAAGTGAACATTGATTAATAAGCAATTTAATAAATGTTTATTATTATTCATTAAACTTAAACTAAATGGTTTCCACATTTATTAAATATATTAACAAATGTTAATGGTAACACTTTACAATAAGGTTCATTAGTTAACATTAATTAACTACATTAGTTAACAGGAACTAATAATAATCTTTTTTAATGTTAATTTCAACATTTACTAATACATTATTAAAATCTTGTTAACATTAATGCACTGTGAACTAACATGAACAAACAATGAACAGCTGTATTTTCATTAATTAACGTTAATGAAGATTAGTAAATACAAATGTATTGCTCATGGTTATTTCATGTTAGTTAATATATTAACTCATGTTTAACTAATGATCCTTATTGTTAAACATTTTCGATTTTGGGTTTATTTAAGCCAGCAATACAGTCATTTCTAATAGTTGAGTTTAGGGCTGGGACAATACTATCAGTGCATCGTGATCCATGGATCGTTTCTGATATTTTCCAAATGCAGATCGATTCTGAGCTTAGTTTTTAACAGATTTGTTAACAGCATGCTCAAATGCTCATGAAGAAGAGCGCTCGTGCATTCTGCTGTATCTGAGGGCGTATTTGCAGCTCATAATGCTTTTATGACGTGAGATTGATGTACTGTGAACACCACTGTAATTCAATTTAACCTTTTCAAACTTTATGAATGATTATTATCATATTATTATTATTTTTTACTGAAAGTCAAGCTTAACATTAACATTCAACCCTGAAATATTTGCAATCGAAACATTTTTTAAAGAGAAATGTAATGTAGCTATTATATCACAACATATTATAATATCATATATGTATGGAAGCTTGCTTAGCCTAGGTGATTGCGACTTTGTGATTTTAAGATATAAACTCAAATGAAAAAAGTCAGAATTATGAGATAAAAAGTACCTTGATTGGGTTGAATTAATGTAGTGCTTTATTTATTATTTTTTTATTATAGAATTTATTACCTATTAGGATTCTATAATAAAGGCAGTTTGGGCCTATTCTGGGAAAATGTGATTTTTTGACAGCCTTCTCTTTCTTGTTTAAAGATGTATGTATGGGCTCTGACAGCAATAACCTTTAATGAAACTCCTTTCTGATTTGGCCTCGACTGTTTGCTGTAATTGAATCATGTTCTGCTGGCGTCTCTGTTCTGCTTTATGACTCTATGACTGAAATGCTGGCAATGTTTGTTTTTCAATCAATGATGAATTTAATTGAACTTAAAAATGACAATCCAGTCCATCTAAATGCATCCGCAGTCACACTAACAGCATTTGACTGGAAATGAAGGTTCAGCGTGTGAGAGGAACACAGATGGAGGAAGGAACGAGGTCAAACACATATTCTGGAGTTCAGCGGGCTGCGCCGCCTCCTCTTCAGCGCATAAATCTCCAGCGAGCTCCGGTACGGAAACGTGTTCCTCTACTGCCGTCCAGAGCAGCACAAGAGCCCAGTGTGTGAAAGAACAGAAGATGAAGGATTCAGATGAAAGATTTCAGTCGAAGAGTGCGAGGTTCAGTCTTGTGTTACGACACTGTCAGTCTGAACTGCTGTCGATCAGTCATTTCTGCAACACAAATGAACAATAATTTTTTTGTGAAGCTCTACATTTTCAGGTGTCCCTGCTATTACTGTTAGTTCTTTACCTTTATGAACACGCAGTAATGGAGAGCAGGCCTGAGTTCAGCCTGTAAAACTGCACAGAGTCTCACTATAATAACACTGATCAGACACAAATGTGCGCTCGCTAATCAAGGGCATTAAACAAAGAGTCGAGAGTCGATCGAATCAGGCCGCAATCACGGACCGGCATGTGTAGCTGGAAATGATATTGTGTGTGATTAATGCTCGATTTCACTCGATATGTCCTGCAGTAATCCACAATAGTTAATGGATTAGTGAGTCCAGCTGCTCTGAATTGTGGCGTCTTGAGTTTCCTAGTTAAGGTTGATTCTCTCAATGATCGTCTTTAAGAGATCTGTTTCATTCTCCACCTCTTCAGTTTGATTGAGCCGCTGCAATCACAAGATGCACAACACCGTTGAGTTTGTATTGAGAACACGTGTTTGAGGCCTTCGTGTTCACTGATAACTGAAGCTGTTCATATGTGTGCTGTGGGTCAGGCGGAGGGATGAGGACGGGTCGAGGGTTTACTGTGAAGAACCCGTCTCGCTCGCTCAGAAACATTTCATATTGAGAATGTGCTTGAATATTGATGAACATTTCAGTGAATTAGCTTATTTAACACATCAGTGTTTAAAGGCTTTTATAAAGCTCATGTTTTTAAGGGTTTGCTTAGAATAGCAATATCTTACACAGAATAGATGATGTTTTTGTGCTCCTTTAGGGGAGGATTTTATCATCTATTGGAGGATCAAACGCACCCGATTTTAAATAGTGTCAGTTTTGCATTAATTATTTTTGGAACACCTTTGGAACAATATTGTCACAGTTAAACTATTCGCACAGAGAATAAATCTATCTAATGTATGCTTTTTAGAAATATGGTGTAAGTACGTTTTGCTAATGTTCCTATTAGGTTATGAAAATATTATTTCTGAATGTTCTCTGAAAGATCTAAATGTGTTAAAATGTTTTTTTTCTTGGTTATTCGAACGTTAAGGGAACATTTAATTTCATCATTCTTGAACGTTACTTTTGAAGGTTCTCTGAATGTTCTGAAACATTTAAAAAACGTTAAACGAACGTCCAACTAAAACATTTCAGAATAAAAAAAGGTTCCATGAACGATGTATAAATAATGTTTTGTGCTAACGTTTAGAGAACATTATTAAAGACCAGATAACTTTGAATGAACGTTCTATTAACGTTACTGGAAGAATGTTTGTTCATAACTTTGAGAGAACGTTCCCTGTTCGTTGGGCACTTAAAAAACAATCAAGAAGGGCATTTTGCACAAATTCCAGCTGTGATTTTACAAGCAAAATGGTCAAAAAAGAGAGTTTAATTAAAGCCATAAAAACCCTGTATGGAGCTTTTAAATTTCTTTTTGCCCAATAAATGAATTATTCTGAAACAGACGCATCTCAGATAAAGTGAGCGTTTGTCTGAAATAACAGTCCTGTTTGCCTTGAAGTGCCCTGTTTTCACTCTGAAGATTAGTTCACATCAGAATTAAAATGTCCTGATAATTTACTCTCCTCCATGTCATCCAAGATGTTCATGTCTTCCTTTCTTCAGTGGAAAAGAAATGAAGGTTTTTGAGGAAAACATTCCAGGATTTTTCTCCATATAGTGGACTTCACTGGGGTTCAACGGGTTGAAGGTCCAAATGTCAGTTTCAGTGCAGCTTCAAAGAGCTCTACATGATCCCAGACGAGGAATAAGAGTCTTATCTAGAGAAACCATCGGACATTTTCTAAAAAAAATAAACATTATATACTTTTTAACCACAAATGCTCATCTTGCACTGCTCTGTGATGCTCCACGCATGACGTAATCACGTTGGAAAGGTCACTGAAGAAAGAAAGACATGAACATCTTGGATGACATTGGTGTGAGTAAATTATCAGGAAATTTTAATTCTGAAGTGAACTAATCCTTTAAAGCACCACAAGTGTGTTTCTTTAAGTTCAAGTGAATATTAATCAAATGAAATGAATATAAATAAAGGTCAGTGTAAACCAAAAAAGCTTACAGAAGCATGTAAATGATGAAAAGCACGGTTTAAACTGAAGGTGTTCTGCAGAGATGGTTTAAGCCGAGACTGTCCAGAAAAAGCTTCTGTTGGAAGGCCATGATTTAATCATTTAAAAACAATACACTTCTTTTTCCATTGGTTGTTGCTGATGAACACATGGAAAGTGGGACACTTTCTGAACATTGATTATAGGAGGGTTTTTTAGATATGAATAAAGTATTGATCCAAATGGCTCAATGCCATAGCTAATGAGCTCCACTTCACTATACAGATAGAAAGGAAGAAGTCATAGATATAAAAGCTGAAGTGTTTCTCTCTGTGGGTGGGAAGACAGACGCTGGTGTGAAGTGTTGGTCTGCTTTGATGTGCTCCTAATATGGTTTGAGATGGAGATGTTGTGTCCGTTTCTGCAGACGCTGTCCAGAGCCGTGAAGCTCGTATAAACAGCGTCGAGCCGCACGTCGTTACGCTGCTAAAAGCCTCTTAACTCCAGATCAATGTGATCAGAACAGAGCGCCATTCACTTTTTAACAGACTAATGCTGATTTATATTTAACAAATGCTTAAATATAAAAATTTGAAATCCTTCAAAAAAAAAAAAAAACCATTTTCAAATGGTTTTGAAAACTTATATAAGAAAAGTTTTATTTTAATGACTTACAGTTGAGTGAGAAGTAATATTTTCCTCACACCTTACAACACAAATATGTTCTGAGAATGTTTTACTAACGTTATTTCTGAATGTTCAAAACGTTTAAAAAAAATTTTTCTAGGTTATGTGAACGTTAAGGGAACATTCCATTTTAGAATTCTTCAAACGTTATGGGAATGTTACTTTTGAATGTTCTCTGAAACAAGTAGTAACATTTAAAAACCATTAGACATCCATCCTACTAAAACATTTCAGAAAAAACGACATATAAATGATGTTAACACCAGATAACGTTCTATTAACATTACTGGAATAATGTTTCTTCATATCTTTGAGAGAACCTTCCCTGTCAGTCACTGGGTTAGTCATTATTTCAGAAAAATATAATATAGTATTAATTTATAAATATCAAGTTTTTTGGGAGATGTGGAATTATACAATCTGGACTAATCTTGTCTCGTTCCACAGAAAGAAATGATCTGCTGGTTTAGAGACTCGTTCACCTGGACACGATCCCATCTTTACCTGTTTTACGCTTGATTCTGCGATTATTAAATATGATTTGGCAAGTGTTTCAAATGTATAATAAGCTGTTTTGTTAACCATTTTAATAAAAGAACTCTAGAAGAAAAGGCTCTAAATTCCATCAGATATGGAACCTTTTAAGGGTTTCCATCATTTTATGGATTTAGTTTTAATTCATTTTAAATTTAATTTTATGAAATAAGCAGCTTGTAAACATACTTTATCACAAGAAAAAAAAAATAATAATCATTAAATATGAAAGTAATATACAATCATTTCTCCTTATCTAGAACCGTTTAGGCATAAAGAGTTCTTTAAAGTTGAGTCTTTATTATAAGAGTGTAATAATAATAAATGCCACAATGATATATTTAATGTTTTTTCCCTTCTAATGAATCTCATTATGATATCGAGATGGTTGTATCACCCTGACATCTTATACTTCACGCCCCGAGATAATATCCACATGAATGTGAATTCGAATGTTGATATATCTGACTTAAATAAGTAGAATAAGAGTGACGTGAGGTCAGCGCTGAGATGGAGTGTGTGGCTTCAGTCGGGCCCCTTTATAACTCGCTGCGTTTGCGGCCCTAATGCATTCACCTCGACCCCGGCCGTGTAAATCACGCCGCCGCCTCAGATCTGCTGTGCCGTGTTTGGAGAGTGAATACTTCAGAGAGAGAGACGTCCGTCCTGCTCCTGCTGTCATGATGCTTTCGCAGTAATATATGTTGGAAATATTCTCTTCAAATGTGTGTTAGTGGGCAAACTGTTTTTGATGCCAGTGTAGACTCTGACGACCAACAGGTGGCGACAGCTGGCTTGTTTTTTCCTCACATGTTGTTTGTCTGAAACTCTTACCATATTCATAAAGGACCTGTGAATCAATGAATAAATGAATGAAGGGCTTACAAAATCCAGCTTTAACAGAATCTGTGCAGAGAGGACATCGTTCAGGTCTTATTCACATTGTGTTTGCATGAATTTGAAAGGAAGCATTGTATAATAAAGCAAGAAAATCCTGCAGATAGTTTGGTTGCCCTTTATTTTACAGTACATGCACTTACCTGAAGCACTGGGTAATATAAGGTAACTACATTTAGGTTTAAAAGTTGATTCAGGGTTACTTTAATAAGTACAGGAGTGTAAAATAAAGTGCTACCAATGTTTTCATAACTGGATATTTGAAAGCACAGTGTTTCTGCCCAAGTATCGTACAAATGCGATTGGTTTCCCAACACCTGTATCTGTGTTTCCTCAGCCGAGAGCAATAGCCGCGGTTCAGCCCAAACACACACCTAATCCCAGGCCACAGTTTATAACTCACACCAGCGCTTAAAAATAGAAGGAGCAGAGGTCAGATCTACACAGGGATTTAGAGTCTTATTATAATCGCAAAATGGAGAGCAGCTTTGAGGAATTGCAGAGGCTGAGAAACTCAGTGAAGTTCCCGGTTAGGACGGGTTCACCGTCAGATCAGAACGGGTCGACTCACGCTGATCTGCTGTGTGATGGCTTTAAGAGAACTTCATTCAGAACTCAAATCTGCCGTTTGAATGAACAAATGCACAAAACAGATGTGTTCACTTTTACCTCGATTACAGAACAAAGCAGTTTCACAGCGTATAAATCCTTTTATTTAAATGAGTATTTACTTAATCACAGTACATTTTGAGTAGTTATAGTGGAGAGCTGGAAGTGTTGTTTAGGGTTTTAACAGTTTTTGTTCTGTCAATCCTTGATATTTTCCCATCTAGTCTCCTCAGGAGGGAGCTGGACTTCAGTTTTTAGCCCATGGAAATTCATTTTAGATTTCCATTGATGTTTACGAGTCTTGCAACACTGTTTATCTTACACTATCAACATCGGTTTTTGTATGTTAGCACAGTATATATTAAAAACATTGGTTTATTTTACAGTGTCATTGTTACACTTTAGTTACTAGAATTACATGTAACTGACACTAACCCAAACCCTAAACCTGTAGTTAATTAATGTTACTCGATAATTACATGTATAATTACACTGTAATAACCTTAAAATAATTAGGGTTACACTTTATTTTAAGGTGTCTTTGTTACACTGTAATTATAGATTTAAGTACTGAGTAATATTAAATATTAAACTACATACTATAGGTTTAGGGTTTGGGTTAGTGTCAGTTGCATGTAATTATAGCAACTAACGTGTAACAATGACACTGTAAAATAAAGTGTAACCAAAATAATACTTTATTTACACCACTTCAGAAATAATAACATCAATAATACAGTAAAATCTGTTTGTTAGCATTAGTACTAACAATGAACAATACTTCTACAGCGTTTATTAATCTCAGTTTAATGTTAATTTCAACATTTACTAATACGTTATTAAAATCAAAAGTTGTATCTAATATTGGTGAATGCATAAATATGAGCAAACAATGAACAACTAGATTTTTATTAACTAACATTAACATAATAAATGTGTTAAAAATATATTATATTGTTTATGTTCACTAATGCATTAACTAATGCTAACAAATGAGACCTTTGTAACGTGTTACCAAAAGCTTTTCTTGTATCTGTTGTTGAGTTGTTGTTGTTATTATTATTAATAGTATTTGGTAAACACAGCGGATGATAATGATTGGTGACCATTGATCATGTGATCAGACAGTGATGAAGAGAACATGGTTGGTGAAAGATCATCCACCGGTGTCACTATTGAGAAAAATGCAGGTTATTTCATAACACTAGTTTTGATTGATTTTTTACAATAACACTTTACAATAAAGGCTCATTAGTTAACTACATTAGTTATCATGAACTAATAATGAACTTTTTAATGAATGAGCATTTATTAATCTTTGTTAATATTAACTTCAACATTTACTAATACATTACTAAAATCTTGGGTAACGCTTTATTTTACAGTGTCATTGTTACATATGTTACATGTGGTTACTATAGTAATAACTATAAATCATGCATAATTATATGAAACTAACCCTAATGCAAACCCTAATCCTAACCCTATAGTAAGTACATTAATATTACTCAGTACTTAAATGTATAATTACAGTGTAACAAAGACACCTTAAAATAAAGTGTAACCAAATCTTGTTAACATTAATGCACTGTGAACTAACATGAACAAACAATGAACAACTGTATTTTCATTAACTAACATTAACGAAGATTAGTAAATACAGTAACAAATGTATTGCGCATGGTTAGTTCATGTTAGTTAATACATTAACTAATGTTTAACTAATGAACCTTATTGTAAAGTGTTACCATTTTTTCTTTTGTATTTTTTTGTTTCAGAGAAAACACTCCTTATGGCTTCAGTAGCCGTTAAACTGACATTCTGTTGTTGCAAAAGTAGTAAAAGTTGGTCATGTTTTTGTACATGCATACTTGCATAGTAATCAGAATTAATTTCAGAAATGTTTGGGTACACCATGCATGCTTTGTTCCGGCACAGACATTTGTCATGTAATGAGATCCAGACGTGAAGCCTAAAGAAACGAAGACAAACTAAACTAAAGGAGAGTTTGGCGAGGGTGTATCACATACTATACAATCAGAGTATTAGCTTTTAAACATCCAGTAGATAACAATGTAAAATACATAATATACATAAGTAAATACAACACTTTATTGTATGTTTGAATATGTATTAAATGTAGAGGAGAGAATAATCAATGATAAACACAGCTGAAGCAATAGAGTTTAACTGATCTAACTGAACTGAACTGTAAACTGATCTAAAGTTTGTGCATTAAATTTATTAACATTAATGTTTTACAACAGCGGTGTGTTTTGAAATGCATGTATAAATGTAATCTTAAATGGGTTACTGTGATATTTATACCTTTTTCTCACTGAAACCCTCAAATTGTTAGTTGCATTCAAACACAAATGTAGACTAATTAAACAAAATAAAAAAGTTAATATAGAGAATTATTTCTTTGTACATGAAAGAGTAATAAACACATGCAATACAATAAAGAAACAAATGTAACAAGTACACTAAAAATGTACACTATTTCTGCTTAAAAATCGAAGCTCATTTGCTGCCATAAATTTTTTTTTATGTAAAATCAACTTGGTTGTACAAAATTACAGTAAACTGACTTTAAAAATTGAGTTGAATCTTGTATAACTTGTATAAAAAATTTGCTTAAATTATTTTGATGAGTTAAAGTAATGTAAATTAAAGTAACGTAAAGTAATATGTACTAAGAATGTGTCTTATAAATCAGGGTTAGAAATATAACAAGTAAAGACTTGTGTGTTTGGTATTTAAAAAAGTTTAAAAGTTTAAAAGGTCTATATGTAGAATTCAGAAACTTGTTATTAGCGACACCAGTGGCCATTAAGTGAACTGCAGCAGCAACTTACTGCTCGAAGCGTACAAGAGACTGAACGTGATTCAGTGCTCCGATATACTTGAGAAGTTACTCGATATACTGTTATATAATATATACTATTAATGAACACCCGATTCATGCATAAAGAATTCTTACGTACAGCCCCTTCAAGAGAACAAATGAAAACTGGGCTTCAGCAAACGCTGTCTAAAGCCTCCAGCTCATCAGACATTAGAAAGTGCAATTCACCTCCAATATTCAGATTAGTGATCGACACACGTTTTCCAATGGTTGATTCCTGAATATGTGCTTTCATTCCTGCTGCAGGAAGTGTGAGGGTCAGTGTCAGCCTTCACACTGAAGCAAAGGCATTTTCAGCTGTTTATTCTCACTAATAACCGCTATACGCTCATGCTGATGCTCACTGATGTTCGCCACAGCTAATGTGTCGAGCTCAGCCGAGTCAGGAAAGAGCTTAACACCTACTGAGAGAGAAATGTGTCCAATCTACCTTCACCAACACTAATTTAACTAATGCCTGAATGTGGAAGGGCAAACAATTAGACAAAGTACCAGATCAATTATGTATAATCTGGAGGTGTAAAACAGGCTCAGTTCAATTAGTGGTCAAGCTCTGCGGAAAAGACCCCGGGATTAGACGATTCCTCAAATTATTCAATCAGGGCCGTTTTATGGCAGGGTTTATATAGGAAGCCTTTATGAATGCAGTCAGTGTAAGTGCAGACCTGTTCAGATCATTACCGTATGACAGTCTCAGACTAATGTTGTTTCAGGCACATCGGAGATGATTAAAACAAAATATACAACTATGATTATTGAAAACACCTGTAGCCTGACATTGTGCAGCATATTTGGGTTTTGCCGTTGTGATATACAACGTTAAATTTATTTTAAAGTCGGCATGACACTGAAATTGCACGCCTTTTTCTCGCTATTGTGCCGTATATCTGAGTGAATCATCTTCGGGACAAGAACAAATGTGGGGCGGGGCTTGATTTTGATTGGTTGTGGTTTGCTATAGAGGGTGTGCCTATGATGTCACAGTAGGCGGAGTCGCTGTGGCCACACCCACTGAGTGGCAGCTTGAATGCTGCAAATAACACAAAACACATCTAAAATGGGAAAGAGTTTTGCTGTCACCTGTACAAAGAGATTCAACCAGAAACCAGAGCTATCTTTTACAGACTGCAGAAAGCTATAGAAAAGAGAAATAAATGGATCAATGCAATTCTCAGAAACAACTGGAATCCAGGCAGCAAAACACAGATTTGCAGTTACTGTTTTGCGTTAGATATGATGAATTTTAGGGTCAATTCATACCCTAGTTATATACTGTATTGACTACTCGTCAATTAAATATTTACCATCTTATGTCAGCATCTATCAAAAAACATCCATTATGATGTCTTGTGTTCTACAAAGAGGGATGTTTGGATAATGTTAGACAAACCCAGTTTTCCTTACAAAGCAAGATTAGATAGATAAATATAGGAGCACAAAAGAGTTCGTAAATAGATTCAGTTTACAGAGCTGAACTCTGACGGTAACAGCGGACAGTGATACAGATCACTTTAAAAGTTTCTACAACATATCATCCTCATCACTTTTAGCATCAAGTAAAATTTATTAGAGCTTCACATACACATAATTTCAGTGTATAGAAGCAGCAGCATTACAGAAACTCATAATGTCTATTATGAGTGTTTTAACAAGTTTTAGGGCTGGGCGATATGATGATATATAACACTGATATAAGTGATCATCCGGAGTTAGATCACCTATATTGTGTTTATAGTGTTGTCTAGCAGATAAAGCGTCACAGGCTTTGCTTTATGTTTGTCCCTGGCATCAAAATCAGGTACATATAAATGTCAGGAAACTGGTTGTGAGGATCACTGTTGAGTCCAACTGCCTTTAATTTAAGAAGATATTTTACTCCTGTTTCCGCAGGTTCCCCTATTAAATCCAGTCATGTTGCAGGATGTTTTGCCACTCAGTCCAGCTGAAGGGGCGTGTCCCGGTGGGAACGTGACGTCAGTGCATACCCTCTATTGGTGGATCTCATGTGAGTGACAGGTTGCCCCGCCCTCGCACCAGTAAACACGTCATCAGAGAGAAGAAAACTGTCCAATTTGATTTCATGGTCATTTTAAAGCTAAAACCAAGTAATCATATTATAATTTTTTTCATATATGAAATATCTGTTGCTATCTGTTATCTATATTAATTTGATTAAGCATTTCTTATGTGCAGGATTCTGAAGGCTTTTATTGCTGCCTTTACATTTGAACATAAACAGCTGGGAAGGTAATTGAAAGCTTGTCAGTTTATTAGATCTGTGCATTTGGTCTTAAAGTGACAGCAGCCTAATAAACCTACTGCTGGAGGGCGATATATTACGCATCCTCTGAAAGAGTACCGAATCTCCAGATCAAAACACAGGCAAAGAAGCAGCAGAAACAAGCAATAAAAGCATTGCTTACGCTCATGTTGTAGTCTTTGACAAAAAAAAACATGATTTTCTCTGTTCCATTTTTTAACTAACCCACATTGAAGTGTTCATGAAGAGAATGCATGAAGCTACAGTAAAATGTTTTTGTTTTGCTTTTTTAAACCAGAAGGTCTGTTTTTTCTTTTGATATATTGCATGTTCAAATATTTGAACAACAAAATATTCTGTTGGCCATTAAAGTTTTGTGAAAATGATCAAAAATGCTGGTACTGGCTGGGAACTTAAAAAAAACAAAACAAAACAAAAAAATTCTGCCGAAGAAAGCATTAAAGTTAAAAGTATATTTCATGTATAAAAATTTAATACCTAAATAGGGACATAGTAGAATACTAGTAGTAGTAAAAACATATATATATACAGTAAACTATAAGTGTGATGTTTAGTATACATGCAGTATAAAACTACTAAACTAGTAGTTTACTGATAGTATACCTAAAAGTATACTTTCATAAACTAAGAAATGTGCTATGAGTATTTAACTAGTAAACCATCAGTATACCTATAAAGTTCACTTGTAGTTGCTATAGTTACAGTACAAGCCAAAAATGTAATTCTAAACTAGTGTACTCAAAGTTTACTATTGTTGCAATTAAAGTATACATTTATACAGTGGGTACGGAAAGTATTCAGACCCCCTTAAATTTTTCACTCTTTGTTACTGTCACAGTTCCCGTGTCTCCCGGACTCCATTACCCATAATCCTCCTGTTTCCACACCTGCACTCACTTCCCTCGTCTTCTCCCCATCATCACGGATCACCTGCACCTGGACTCCCTCATCATCACTGCCTTTATTATGGACTCACTCCCTTCACTCCTGGTCTGATCTTAATGTTATGTTAACCGTGTTTGGTGTTATTCCTCCTTTGTTTATTAAAATACCTATTCTTGTGGAAATCCGTATACGACTCGTCACTGCAGCACCAGCACCCGTAACAGAAGGACAGAACCTAACCGCTGGATTTCCACTAGCCAAGATGGATTTATTTTTCCTCACGGAAATTCCCGCTCCTCCCGTGCCTCCCACTACAATGTCAGCGGTGGATCGGCTCATCGGGCTTCTACAGTTTGGACGTTCGCTGGAGAGGTATGTGGAGGAGTTTGTTGAGCTAGCTTATTTGACAAGCTGGTCAGATGCTCGTTTAATCGTCCTGTTTCTGGACGGACTGGACGAGAGCACTATCCGTTCTAATGAACCTGACGATTATGTTTCCTTAAACGATACTATTAATTTAATTTTGTATTTAAATGGCTCCAAATTCCTTGTCGAAGAGGTTCAGGATTCCAAGTGCTCATCTCGTCCAGTCCCACCAGAAACACGGGTGGCCTGGCCAGTTTGTCAAGCTCCGGCTTCCTCCACATGCCCCTCCAGTGATTTGTTCCCCTGTGTCCTGCTGAACCCACATACCTCTGCTGGGTCCAGAGGACCAAAGAAGAGGAGGAAAAAGAAGCCGGCCAGTCTCAAACCCGCTCCAGTCTCCACCGCCTAGCAAGCCTCTCCAATCCCCACTGAACCTGCTCCAGTTCCTGTGGGGGTTTAAATAATGTTTGAGGGGATAGACTGGACCCCTCTTCAAGCCGCCGAGCCCTCTGCTGCCGCCGCCAACGAGTCTGCTCCAGTGGCTGCCAATGAGTCCTCATCTCCAGTAGCTGCCAACGAGCCAGTATCTCCAGTCTCCGCCGCCGAGCCAGTATCCCCGGTCTCCGTCGCCAAGCCAGTATCTCCGGTCTCTGCCGCCGAGCCAGCAGCTCCAGTCTCCTCCGAGCCCTCTGCTCCAACTACCACCGCCCACGAGCCCACTCCAGCCCATGCATCCACTCCATGCCACAGCTTATTAAGCCTTCCCTACACCCCCCAATGTATTTTTTTTTGGGGGGGGGCCCAGTGCCTGTGGGTGGGGAACTCCTGGGCGGGGTTTCGGAGTCGCCTGAGCCCACCAAGGCTCCAGACCCACCATAGCCTGCTGCAGCTCCTGACCCACCATGGCCTGCTGCAGCTCCTGACCCACCATGGCCTGCTACAGCTCCTGACCCACCATGGCCTGCTGCAGCCCCTGACCCACCATGACCTGCTGCAGCCCCTGACCCACCATGGCCTGCTGCAGCCCCTGACCCACCATGACCTGCTGCAGCCCCTGACCCACCATGACCTGCTGCAGCTCCTGACCCACCATGGCCTGCTGCAGCTCCTGACCCAGCATGGCCTGCTGCAGCCCCTGACCCACCATGGCCTGCTGCAGCTCCTGACCCACCATGGCCTGCTGCAGCTCCTGACCCACCATGGCCTGCTGCAGCTCCTGACCCACCATGGCCTGCTGCAGCTCCTGACCCACCATGGCCTGCTGCAGCTCCTGACCCACCATGGCCTGCTGCAGCTCCTGACCCACCATGGCCTGCTGCAGCTCCTGACCCACCATGGCCTGCTGCAGCCCCTGACCCACCATGGCCGCCCACGGCCTCTGACCCTCCATGGCCGCCCATGGCCCCTGACCCGCCATGGCTCATGGTTCCAGCCTGGAGACTTCCACTCCAGTCTGCTCCTCTCCCTGCACCTGCATGAGGTCTCCAGGGCGCCTACCGGGAGGGCGAGGTACTGTCACAGTTCCCGTGTCTCCCGGACTCCATTACCCATAATCCTCCTGTTTCCTCTCACTTCCCTCGTCTTCTCCCCATCATCACGGATCACCTGCACCTGGACTCCCTCATCATCACTGCCTTTATTATGGACTCACTCCCTTCACTCCTGGTCTGATCTTAATGTTATGTTATATGTGTTTGGTGTTATCCTCCTTTGTTCATTAAAGTATCTAATATTGTGGAGATCCGCATACGTCTCATCACTACAACACCAGCACCGTTAACAGTTATATTGCAGCCATTTTCTAAAATCATTTAAGTTAATTTTTTTCCTCATTAATGTACACACAGCACCCCATATTGACAGAAAAACACTTTTGTCAACAAAGAATTGTTGACATTTTTGCAGATTTATTAAAAAAGAAAAACTGAAATATCACATGGTCCTAAGTATTCAGACCCTTTGCTGTAACTCAGGTGCTGTCCATCTCTTCTGATCATCCTTGAGATGGTTCTACACCTTCATTTGAGTCCAGCTGTGTTTGATTATACTGATTGGACTTGATTAGGAAAGCCACACAACTGTCTATATAAGACCTTACAGCTCACAGTGCATGTCAGAGCAAATGAGAATCATGAGGTCAAAGGAACTGCCTGAAGAGCTCAGAGACAGAATTGTGGCAAGGCACAGATCTGACCAAGGTTACAAAAAAATTCTGCTGCACTTAAGGTTCTTAAGAGCACAGTGGCCTCCATATTCCTTAAATGGAAGACGTTTGGGACGACCAGAACCCTTCCTAGAGCTGGCCGTCCGGCCAAACTGAGCTATCGGGGGAGAAGAGCCTTGGTGAGAGAGGTAAAGAAGAACCCAAAGATCACTGTGGCTGAGCTCCAGAGATGCAGTCGGGAGATGGGAGAAAGCTGTAGAAAGTCAGCCATCACTGCAGCCCTCCACCAGTCGGGGCTTTATGACAGAGTGGCCCAACGGAAGCCTCTCCTCAGTGCAAGACACATGAAAGCCCGCATGGAGTTTGCTAAAAAACACCTGAAGGACTCCAAGATGGTGAGAAATAAGATTCTCTGGTCTGATGAGACAAAGATAGAACTTTTTGGCCTTAATTCTAAGCAGTATGTGTGGAGAAAACCAGGCACTGCTCATCACCTGTCCAATACAGTCCCAACAGTGAAGCATGGTGGTGGCAGCATCATGCTGTGGGGGTGTTTTTCAGCTGCAGGGACAGGACGACTGGTTGCAATCGAGGGAAAGATGACATCCTTCTCCAGAATGCTCAGGACCTCAGACTGGGCCGAAGGTTTACCTTCCAACAAGACAATGACCCTAAGCACACAGCTAAAATAACGAAGGAGTGGCTTCACAACAACTCCGTGACTGTTCTTGAGTGACCCAGCCAGAGCCCTGACTTAAACCCAATTGAGCATCTCTGGAGAGACCTAAAAATGGCTGTCCACCAACGTTTACCATCCAACCTGACAGAACTGGAGAGGATCTGCAAGGAGGAATGGCAGAGGATCCCCAAATCCAGGTGTGAAAAACTTGTTGCATCTTTCCCAAAAAGACTCATGGCTGTATTAGATCAAAAGGGTGCTTCTACTAAATACTGAGCAAAGGGTCTGAATACTTAGGACCATGTGATATTTCAGTTTTTCTTTTTTAATAAATCTGCAAAAATGTAAACAATTCTGTGTTTTTCTGTCAATATGGGGTGCTGTGTGTACATTAATGAGGAAAAAAATGAACTTAAATGATTTTAGCAAATGGCTGCAATATAACAAAGAGTGAAACATTTAAGGGGGTCTGAATACTTTCCATACCCACTGTACATTAAAAAGTGGGGCAACTTAGTCCTAAGTAGTATTGCACTTACAAGTTCACTACTAGTACATTGATATTAGTATACTTACTACATAAAGTATACTTGAGCTTTATTTAAAGGGTTAGTTCACCCAAAAATGGAAATTCTGTCATTAATTACTCCCCCTCATGTTGTTCCACACCTGTAAGACCTTCGTTCATCTTCAGAACATAAATTAAGATATTTTTGATGAAATCTGAGAGGTATATGACTCGTCCATAGACAGCAATATAATCAACACTTTCATACTAACCCTAACCCTAACACTTTCAAGACATCGTTAAAACAGTCATGTGACTGCAGTGGATCAACCTTAATGTTATGAAGAGACAAGAATACTTTTTGTGCACAAAAACAAAACAAAAATAAGTTCATAACATTTAACCACTGCAGTCACATCAGCTGTTTTAACGATGTGTTCTGAAGATGAACGAAGGTCTAACGGGTGTGGAATGACATGAGGGTGAGTAATTAATGACAGAATGATCATTTTTGGGTGAACTAACCCTTTAAGTGTAGTAAATAAAATGAACTTGAAGTGTACTTATTTTTTGTAAGGAGCAGCAGCTCAGACACATGCAGGTCCAGCAGCTTCTTGTGTGAATAAGAGAAATTAATGTGACTCATCTCCTCATCTCCTTCAGTTCTGTTTGAACATCTGAGGACTGCAAGCCATGACAGGTTTGTCAAGGAAACAGTTGTTACAGGAGCAAGATTGTTTTCACATGCAAGGAGAGACACATTTGAATGTAAATGGAGATCAGAACTAAGAGCTGACAGAGCCGTCCAGTCAGAAGATCATCAGTGAGGTTTGCTTCATCACTACTTCATATCATTACAATGTAAAGATGACATAGTGAAGCATCTCAGATGATTTAATTAATGGTGTTCCATTTACACTTGGGATTAAGATATGTGTGCACATGTGAGCGAGGGGCGTGTCTGTGGGCGTGTCTATGATCCCATTGCAGTTCCAGTTGTTGGAAGTGGCAAAAATAGAAGCAGGAGTGTAATCATTTGTTATTACATAAACTTTCTGCATTCTGAACTTGTTTAAAGAGGATAAAAGATGTATGACTGACCCGGCAACAGTAAGTTGGGAAGTTGCAAGCATGAAATATTAAAGCATGCATATGCAAAATTGATGTCCAGTTCACGAGTGTTATACAAACACACCGGACTCTGGCTTTATCTTACCAGTCCTCTTCATGGAAGCTCTGCTGTTATCTGCACACAAACTCCCTCAAGCTCAGATGATGGACCGATATACGTGTGTCTCCATCTCCATAAAGCTGCCACATATCATTACTCCCGCCACTGATCGCAGGATTAGCCTCCTTTAAACACCATCTGTCTCGTTCACCTCAGCCTGAGTGGAAAACAACACTTTCCAGCCCGGAGGACAGAGACACTGTTTGTTACAGGAGAAGAAGAAGAAGAAAAGTGATCAGGTCCACATCAAACCAGATCTGATCAGAAACTGAAAACTTACATGCAGGCCTTCATGCCAAAGATTGAATCTGGTGTACTTGCATGAGTGTGGCAGGACAAATGGCCTCCTAAAAATTACCAGGTCAAATCGTGTTTGTTGTATCTGAAAATACCCTAAAGCCAAAAACACTTTGCATACTGTCTGAGTAGGAGATATAATTACTTCATGACCATTAAAAAAAATATGTTCTATATAGTATGAAAGTGTGTAGTATCTGTTGTGATGTCACGGTCACGTGACCTACCAGTGGCCTCATGGGATAGTAAAGTGTCCTTAGTATGCACACTTCAGAATCTCAGTATACTGTATAGTCTGCGTTATTTTCACTGCTACGTCTCTTAGATAATTAGAGCTTATTTTTTGCAGACAAACAGAAATTCTACATATTCTCCAAGGTCTGCAGATTTCTTCGTTGTGGTTTGTTCAAGCTGTCAAAAATGGCGCATTAGTAGTTTTTTTCCTCTGTAATTTGTAGCCATTTATGAAAATATGAAATTAAGCAATGAACACTGGCACGAGATTCATTTTGTAAATGGCTGTGACTTACAATAGCTGCTGACAGCAGCTCATTCTAACAGCAGCCATGCCTCATTACCTGTCAGATGTCTTTCATATTAATTCAGGGTTCTCAGTAGTAAACACATGACAGACAGATCCGCCCAGGACGGTAGTCATACAGCCCAACGCATCAGACTGCCTGACTCAACATGTGCCTTTCAGGACTACAAAAACATTACATTCATCACACTTTGTTGAAGCTGAAGTCTCAGGCTGATGACATTTGCAAAGATGTAGGATGTTGTTTTTTGTGTGTTAGGTTAAGGTGTGGGCTTTGAAACTTCATGGTCTAGTGGAAACAGTGCTGAAGTTTCTGAGATCTCAAGCGCTGTTGAATGAGAGCGGCAGGAACGATGTGCATTGCACCACATTTTTCATTTGATTCTATGAATTGTTTGAATTAATCAAATAAAAGAAGTGTAAGAAGCCTAAAGGTCGAGCCATTGCTGTCAGAACGCCCAAACAAACACAACATTTCGATAGCAACGATGTGTTTGCTCTTTTTTGGAAATCAACCTGCAGATGTCCTACTGTGCAAAGTTTTTGAACATCCACCCGTCATCTTTAAATGAATTAAATGAAGATTCACTTCCACAAACATTAACTCTTTCCCCGTCATTGGTGAGTGTCTCTGTCATTTATGGCGCAACGTTTTCGCCCCCATTGACAAGGTTTTTCCTCGTTTATGATGCAACATTTTCCCAACATTGATGAGTTTTCCTGTCATTTATGACACAGTTTTCCCGTCATTGACGAGTTTTTACTTCATTTGTAAATCAATGCTTTCCTCCCATTGATGAGTTTTTCCATCATTTTTAACTCAATGCTTTCCCACAATTAACAATTTCTTCCGTCATTTATGACGCAACACTTTCCCACCATTGACGAGTTTTTGTAATTTATATGCAACGTTTTCCTGCAATTGACGAATTTTCCGTTATTTATGACGCAACGTTTTCCCACCATTGATGAGTTTTTCTATTATTTTTGATGCAACATTTCGCGCTTTTAAGTTCGAGAGTGTATGTCTAAAAGTGGAGTTAAACGCAGCTAAGTTAAGTATAAACTAACGCCATCATTAAACATTAAACAGCATATAAATCAATACGGCCTAACGTTACTGAATGAAATGTCGAACCCATGAAGAGGAAACGACTGTGAAGCTTTGGAGGTGTTGATGGACTCGATCTACTCCATCTGTGTTTTGTTGTTTGTTCGATGAAACTTACCCACATTCAAGAGTTGATAAAGAATGCATGAAGCTAGAATAAAGTGTTTTTGTTTTTTGTTTAAAAGCAGAGGCTCTTTTCTCTCTATTGATAAATTGCATGTTCAGATATTCATTTAACCAAATATTCTGTGGGCCATGGAAGCTTTGTGAATATGATCAAATATGCGGGCAGGGAAAGAGTTAGAAGTTCATCTTCCATACTGTACTTGTGCAAATGTAATGCAATATTTGCGTTCCCTCTGTGTCTTTCACTCTCAATGAAGATGGAGTTCTGCCAGCGTTCAGACATGTTGAGTGATGGAGGATCACTGAGGTTGGCATTTGAAGGAATAGCTCAACAGTCGTGTGTTGGCCCGCTGCCGTGTGTGAACATGCCCACCCATTCAACAAATGACGTTCCCCTTTCATTTACTTTCTCCAGGTAGCAATCCCTCCCGCTGACAAATGTGTGTTTTATGTCTGTGTGTAAATAAATGTGATTGCGTCTGTATATGCGTGCTTCGGTATCTTTCTGTTTGTCCTGTCCATTCAAATGAACAAACACCAGCCACATGCATGTCCACTCAACTGTAAACGCAGAGAAGCAAATGGCAGGATATTGTTGCCATGTAACAATTTGTTTGTTTTCAGCCTTATGTATTTTTTACCTTTTGCCTGGTGGAACTTCTGCTACTTGAAATTCATGCGTAACAGAGGCTTATTTTGCATTAGTGCTGAGGGCTGCTTCTCATTTGCATGTTATACTTGAGTAATTACAGTTTTTTACAGTCACTAGGACCAGTTTGTCATTTCTCAGCATCAGTGTATGTGAACTAAACTGTGGATTATTTATCATTGGTATGGCTCTAAATGCCGTCAACGACAACATCTACAGGCCAATTTGCACATGTTTACATCCTCTTTTCAAAACTGTTAAAGTTCTGAACCTAACATAATAACATTGTACTGTAATGTAAACATGGATCGTGTATCATAAACTGCAGTGAATTCTGAACAGTAGAGTGTGTCGTTCTTGTTTGTAAAGAAATTTTTACAGAAGAAATCATTGTATAACTGCCTGTTTTTAGGTCATTGTTAGTGATAAAGTGTGTTTGTTGGATGAAACCTTTGTGTTCATGGAAGATTGAGCTTATTTGAGACATTAATAAAGTAAATACGAACATTGTACATGCTCTAACGACAGCACGCATGGGTTTTTAGATTGACCTTTATAGAGATGCTTGTATCGTTGGATTTAACGGTTTATGCAAAGCATAATCTCACCTTTGTATCAAGAACCGTTTGAAATGGAGCTCATCAAACAATGCTTGCCGACGCATGCAACCCGCAGCCAAGTCATCTCACGTGGAGATTGATGAGCGTCTTAATCTGTGATGGAGACAAAGAGCCAAAACCCTGTGAATCTGCAGTCGTAGAGGAGGTGAGTTTACTTTAGCACCAACACAAGGCCGAATCTCTAAACCCAAAACCGTGACACGCTCGCCCAATTTACACTAAACACACCGCGGGCTTCACGTAGATGGACGCGGGTTTCTGCATGTGAATATGTGCGAATGTCAAAAAGATTTGGACGACGACTGACAGCAACTTAATGTGGTTTCAGGTCGAGCAAAGCATGTAAAACACCACAGCGTTTCACAAATGAGAATAACAGCCGTGCGCAGGTAAAGTGAGGAGGCCGGAGGGATTTCTGCCACCGTAATGCCAGACCAAAGCCTTCAGAAGCAGCTTGTTAGGACGGCGGCCCCCATTACAGATCCGCGGCTCATCGTTCCCCATGCGTCCACACCTTTGCTCACAAATTAGATGGAAAGACCAGAGCTGCACCTCTCATGTATATTTATCCCGAATCCCTGCGGGACGGTCAGGCATGGCTCCGCTCTGGATAACAAATGCAATTTGATATAACATTTGGCTTGTTTTTCCCCCTCTTTTATTGCTGTCAATCAAACAGAAAGACCTTCTGCTGTTTCGAGAGGTGATTGAAATGAAAATGTCAAACTTGGATGTAAATCCTGTGTGGAATAAAAACATGTTGCTTTAGTGCAGGTGCCACAAATATCTAAACAGTTTGCCGTTTGACATAATCGCACATGCATGACTATATAAGCCGCGATATCTAAAGCAGATCGAGAAAACAGAGTTTATCTCTCATGTGTTCAATTTGGCAACTCAGCTCATAATTTACTTAAAGTGCAAACTGAGGGATTATGGGATCTAGTTCAGTGCAGACGCTACGGGAGGTCTTTCGCAAAAAACTAGGTGCGGCCGTAGTGAAAGAGAGCAGTGTTTTCTTTTCCACGTCTTAAAAGTACATTCATCAGGCATTTACTGTAATCCAGCTCACTTTTCAAGTTCATTCACCTCTGCTGATGAAGGCCCTTCATGTGACCTGATTAAAACAGCGTATATATGCTGTATGAATGAACGTGGATAAACACATCCACTGAAAATCAGCGAAACACCAGCTGATTCAGACACAACGAAGAGAGGAGATCCTGCATACTCTTGATCTAATGAATCACAGCAGGTACTGCAAGTGTCTAAATATTTTTAAGCGGGGCACTGCATATTTCACAGTCTTACAGATTTGACCAGATTATACATGCGCTGCGGTTCAAACTCATCCTCATGAGGGAACTGTGACTGGAGGAAAGGTCCGGCGACGTGAAAGGGAAGGAGCCACCGGAGAGGGGAGATTAGCCGAGCTGTCAGGCTGATGAAGGGCAGATGTCTCGCGTGACTGACGGCTCAGCTGTTCTGCAGGTTTTACCTGTCTTGAAGTCAGATTCGCTTGAGGCCTACTTTTGTTTTGACTGCACTCCGGAGTGCCATTTCCGAGGATCGCTCCATTCAGCCGCCCAACGAGCTCCTCTCCGCCAACATGTCTGCGCCAGGTGTGTCTACATGCCCCTACAAAGTGTTTGCTTGTCACAGCGGTGAACAATGAGTGACCGCAGTGGGCGTCTCATTCATCTGAGAAAACAGGAGGCAGAAGGGAGAGTCTTAAAGAATCGTTTAAAGTTCATGAAGCTCTTTTCTCAAGCCTGTCCACCTTTAATTGTTCTGAATGAGTGACTGTAAGAGAGAGACGTCTCCTGTCCTGAGTAATGCACACATTACTAAACTGTCCATTAAGACCAGATCTGAGGTCATAAGTGGTCAATATAATTCTCTGAACATTTAAAACCTCCAGTTTTTTTAAGTTACGCAAACATTAAGGAAACACTCCATTTGAGCATTTTGTAAGCATTACGGGAATGTTTCATGTTCAAAGAACCTTCAAAAGTAGTAACGAACGTCCAACTAAAACGTTTCAGAAAAAATGCTCCATGTAACTATTGTTTTTGTGCTAACGTTTTGAAGACCAGATAACTTTGAGCAAACATTCTATTAACATTACTGGAAGAACCTTGCCAGAACATTAGCCAAAGTTCTGAGAACGTTCCCTGTTCGCTGGGATCTCTTCACTCATCAAAGCGTGTGTTAACATGAGTTATGATGATACACCATATGAATGTTTGATTTTCAAATGGCTCAGCTGCTTTCTGAATTATCAGTAGATGAACAACAACATATGTTACATGTGGTCTGTTTATATCAAAGCTGTTCTGAATGTGTTATAATAATTATATCAATATGGATGTGCTTTACATTTTTCCGTCATGGAGCTTATACAAAAGCAAAGGAAGAACAACCAAAAAGGGCAGATATGAGCTGAATATAAACACATCTGTGGTACAATGTAAACAAGGTTGTTATACAAAGATCTTTAATAATTAGACTTCCATCATTGTTTTATGATTGTATATGGGTCATTCCTTTGCTGGATTTTGTACTGAGCAGGCTATCTTAAGCATACTTAATATTTTACAGGGCGAGTAGCACCAATGTAACAGTGTGGACAGGAGTTTGTAGGGACGTAAACTAATTTAATGGTTTTACACATTAAAATATATATATATGTATTCATGGGGGGGGGGGCGGAAGATGAGGAGCTGGTAAAAGGGCACATCCAGGAGGAGGGAGAAGCCAGGGAGTAACCCCCAACAGAGCCACTAGGCCGTGGGTGGAACTGAAGGAGGGAGGAGCCTGGAGCCTGACCAACTGAGGTGAAGCCTGGCATGATGGATACCTCTGCGGAGCACAGGAGACAAAGACCCAGGGCAACACTGATGGACTGTAGGGCCGAGGTGGAGACAGGGGCTTGGCAGACCGGAGCAGAGCCAGAGTGAGCGAGAACAAAATTGGATCCAGAGGGAAGGAAGAGCCCGGTTGGACCAAAGGGGTGGGGGATGAGGCATAGCCAGAGGACCAGATGTCCGTAGCATAACCAGGGTGATGACTGACCAAGGCGGAGCCGGAGGGATGAGGGAGCCCAGTGTAATCTGAGGGATGACAGACACAGAGGAGTTGAGAGAGCGTGGAGCCGATGGTGAGGTGGACTCAGAGGCTTGAGGTGGATATAGGGGATTGACACACCAGGGCGGAGCTGGAGACCTGAAAACCTGTTAGGTGGAGCCAGCGAAGGAGGAGCCGAAGGGCTGAAGGCAGCCAGCGGAGAAGGGGCCGAAGAACTAGATGGCATTGGCAGAGGAAGAGGGATTGAAGGAGACTTGCTGCAGGGTGACGAAACAGACTTGATGCTGGCCCACGAAACAGATTTCCAATTGAAAATATTAAAAATATATATTTTTTAAAAATAACATAGCATAGTTTTCTTTTTATAAATAAAATATAGATTAATCCTTATTAAAGCTACAAAATATATTCAGTCAAGATCAGTGAGTGATTTTCTTATTCTTTTGTTCTTTGCCGGTTTATTAGGCTGCTGTCATTTTAAGAACGAATGCATGGATCCAAAATACTGCTACATATGCATTTTCTTTCTCAACTGTTTACGTTCGAGACAAAACAAACTGTGTTTACAAGGATATTTTGACATCATTTAGTGTGTATTTGTGTGTTCAAGCGCAAGAAGACCCGTATGAGACCTCAGTATCGCACACTATATGAGAGGCTGCTCTCTGTGTGCACGCTTTGGATGTGAGCACAAAGAAAACAGCGTACAAGTGCTGAATTCCTGTGTGTGTTCCTCAAGGGAATGATCCCCCTGTGAAAGGAGGAAGAGCTGAACTGCTGCTAGATCCATTTTTGCATAGGGTCTGACCTTCTGTCACGCCGTGGTTGTAGCAAAAAAGAGCAAGATCTAATAGCAGCAGTTGTTTTATTAAACACTAACTCAAAATATCAAACACTTTCAGGTTTCAGAATATATACCCGAATACAGAACATCCACTACACATTGACGAGATTGGAACAAAGAAATAACTGAAAGTAAGCCCTATATATACAAACATTAAAGGGGTGGTTGATTATGATTTGACTACAACAAACGGCTGGTAGGGACTACAACAAGCTTCTTCCCGGGTTAGTGACATCACAAACCCTACAATTTACATAAACCCTGCCCTCGAGAACACACAACAAGGGGGCGGGGCCATGTTGGGCTGCTTTAGAGAAGAGGAAGAGTTGTTGTAATCGAGTGTTGTTGACATGCCGTCATTTTACGCCGGACTGCTTCACAAACGCGGGTCAATTCAACACAAAAGATGAACATGACGGCACATGCTAGTGGATGAGTTGAATCAACTCCACAGCAACTACATCAATTTATCCACTAACCATTCAGAAACGTCTAAAAGTTGTAACTTCTTCCTGAGTCTCTCCATCAGTGTCGACTCCGGTTTGAACAATGTAAGGCTGAACACTTTCGTCATTTTGGCTGCGTGAGATTCTCCAGCTTTGTTGTTGTTGAGCTGTTAAAGCTCCGCCCTCTTCTGGAAAGCGGAGCTCATTTGCATTTAAAGGGACACACACAAAAAACAACGTGTTTTTGCTCACACCCAAATAGAGGCAAATTTGACAAGCTATAATAAATGATCTGTGGGGGATTTTGAGCTGAAACTTCACAGACACATTCTGGAGACACCAGAGACTGATATTACATCTTGTGAAAGGGCACTTTAACAAAGGGAGGAAATGAGAAACAGGTGGATCAAATTAATCAAACAATGAAGAACTAAGGCAAATGAAGGAAACAGAAAGGGAAAACAGGAAACAATGAAAAACCAACTACACCACTCCAAAAACCAAAAACTCAGACATAACATTACAATTCTGATTTTGTGTTATTTGGGGTACATCTATGCATGGAAAACCATGTGGCTTGAAAGTCGATTAACATTTTATGTAAAATATGTGTTATTGTTTCATGGGGACATAAAATCCACCAAACTGTATAAATGACCCACATACTGTGAATAAGAAAAAAACATCTTATTTGTCTTTTGCCACAAGTGTTTTTTTTTGTTTTGTTTTTCACATTTTCAGAAGCTTAAAAGGACAACGTCATGATTTCTGTGTTCCAATCTTTAGTTTCTTGTCCTGTTAATAATGCGGGGAGATCTCTCAGGATGGGCTCAGAGGAGAGCAGACGCACATGAAGGAGGCTTTAGCGTTCTGTCACACCCTCCATTAGGAGCAAGTGAACTAGCACTAAACTGTTTGGGATGTCATTGTTGCAGCTGAAGGCAAAAGGGCAAACAAGCCCATCTAATCACTCCTGAACAATACAAAGGTGTGTTCAGCCTTCACACAGTCAATGAAAATATACGCATGTCCATCAACACCGCAACATATTTCCATATATCAAATTTAGTTAAATATGTACAATGTGCCCAAACGTATCATTAATTTTTTTTAAAAATGACAGCACAAGAATGAGTTTCAAGCAAGACATTTGGCAAAAAATAAGTGATAAAACAAATGATGACAAAAAAACTGTGTGTTTGTGGTTACAGGATGATGTTGATATGTGATTCTCTACAGCGGTGTGAACTTGAGGAGAACTGACTTCATACATTCACATGATGGAGAAAAGTGACGCTAGTGAAAAGATCCTGCAGCATTTGACACACACACACACACACACACACACACACACACACACACACACACACACACACACACACACACACTCTTGATCTAATGAATGACAGCAGGTTCTTTAACTGTCACCGTATAGTTTACATTCCACTTTCAATCAATCACTTACAATCTAAAAACAGTGGAAAGAATTCAGGTGTGTACATTTTGAGCATTGAAGCAATAAATATAAGCAACAATGTTGTTCTAATTCTTTTAAAGGATAAAGATTGCTGAATGTAACATTGTGAGGTTAACATTAAGCTGGTTAACTCAGGTAAAGTCCTAATCGATCGGTTTGTCTGCTGTATGTCTCTGTGATGGTGCTTGAGTTTCATGACAAATGGGCTTTTAAATTCTCTTCAGGAATGTCAGAGCATGATTTATTCCTGAAATCCGGATCAGGGCACGGGCGATTCATCTTGTAACTGAGAGAGATATTGGCCTAACTTTTCTTTACTAAAAAAGGTGCTCATAATCATCAAGAAAAAATGAGCAACATTAGAAGTCTGGGTGTAGAAGTATATCTGAACAAAAACAGTCAACCAAACAAAAGAGTTTTCTCTTTCAAACCGTGTTCAAACTCTTCAGGTGTGATTCTTGAAACGTCATCGGACATTCCAATCATGTCCTCAGACTCTCGGCTGAACGGCGACGGGATGCATTTAACATATGAAATCATATGCCACACACCGCTGTGCAACAACTCATTTGACTAAAAATACACCTTGAGACTCCTGCAAAGCCGTAACGCAAGCTCGTTTCTTTTTCATAACCCTGCCAATTTATTCAGTGTGTCTGTCAGCGGTGTCATCCATCTGTAACACGAAGACAATAATGAAGCTGTCTTCCAGTTCGCAGCTGTCCGGCCCTGTCAAGAGCGGATCACGTCTTTGCATGCGATGCGAAGGCCTGTGGGATTTCATATTAAACAGGTCGCTGTGAAAATCAGCTGTGGCACTGGTGGAGAAAAATGAATTATTCTGCAAGTGCATCTGAACAAAAATGACATCTGCATACGACAATGCAATTAGCTTCTCCCGTCCTTCCCACCGACGGCAAGAGTAACACGAGAAGCGTATCGAAACAATGCAAAGAGGCCGTGAAAAGATACACCGGCGACAGTTTTCAGTGAAACACGAGTCATGCTTCTCCTGAATTCTCATATGACTTCATTTCCTGAAGCTGCACTATTTACATGTAATGACCTAACAATAAACAATACTTCTACAGCGTTTATTAATCTTAGTCTATGATAATTTCTGCATTTACTAATATATATTTTTAAAATCAAAAAGTTGTTTGTTAACATTAATGCACTGTGAACTAACATGAACAAATAATGAACAATTGTATTTTTATTAACTAATATTAACAAAGATTAATAAATGTTCATAATTGGTTCATGTTGGTTAATTCTACAGAATTGGTGCAAACTGCTGTATTTAACATATTTAAACATATTCAAATTTTAGATGTTTATTAAGATCCTTCTATTATCTATTGAATCCCACAATAATATTTAAAATGTCAGTAAGATTAATATATATTTAAAACCATCATTTATTGGGTACTTTCAATTGGGACAGAACCCTAACCCCTAAATTTCAACTTGTGAAAATGATATTGAAATAATTTTTTCCATTGTTGTTTTTTGTTTTTAAAAATATTTTTTATGAAGTTAAAAAAATATATATTTTAGTTATTTTAAATCATGACACTTTATGTAAAAAAATAGTGTCCCTCATGTTCACGTCACTACCGGAACAGTGTGTGTTTGAGTCATTGAGACTGATTTTAACACACTTCTACATTTCTGATCAGGAAATATTCCTCTCACAGCCTCTCTTTCACAGCAGATCATCATTCTGAGTTAAATGTGTTCAAACGTCTGAAAATCTGTGTGGAGTTTTAAGGAACGTCACTAACAAACAACTTTTTCTGCAATTAAGCAAACTTTTCTGGGTGTTTTTCCATAAAATTTCGTATTTATGTGTGTTCAGAACTGTGTTAGATAACCATGTGCTGATTATCATCTTTGAGCGGCTCAAAAGTGTCTGAAATTGTCACGACCGAAACATTTTATCATTGTTTCGGTAGTGACAAAAGGGAACACATTATCATTTATTTGGGGGAAATAAACAAAATTTTAGTACCGTTATGAAAATCATTAGTATTTTAGTATGAGAGTTAAATTGTGTCATGTGATGCGGTCATTACTGACACATTACTGTCACTACTGAAACTGTGCATCACGACCGAAACATGGGATGTTTTGTCAAAAATAAAGTATGTTGAATTATCAACTCAGATGTTATTATAGTATTTGGTTCAATTCAAACTAATGAATTCTTCACTTTGAAATCAGTTTAATAAACTTTATGACTTTTACAAAGAAATATTGCATTCAAAATACACAAATCTCATAAATTACACTTGAAATATTGTTAAAATTGTAATTGTTATTGATTTACCTGTGCAAACGTTTTTAAAAACAAATAGCAAAAAAATATATTTACAATGTAGATGTAAACAAACTCTTCTTATTCTTACTCTTCTTATACTCTTCTTATTAAATTGTTTATTATTGTGTTTCGGTCGTGACAAATGTGGGGAGAGGAAAAATATTCCAAAACTTTCTGAGAATACAATATGAGAATTAACTGCACAATTACTAGAAATGTGTAGTTTTGATATTAAACAATTATACATACAAATTTTGTGGAAAAAGACATTTTTTTCAAGACGTTTCCAACTCTGACTTTGAACTAATTCTGTAGAATGACCTGTAATCTACAGTTTATGATTTATGACTGAGATAAAACTTTATTTCAATAATCCTCTTCAGACATTCTACTAACTATAAGTAACTTTGCAACTACATGTCAACTTATCCTACTAACCCAACAGTCTACTGATACTCTAATGAGAGTTAGTTGACATGTAGTAGCAAAGTTACTTAAAGCAGAAAGTCAAAAGCGGAGCATCGGGATATATGACTGATGACTGCTTTTACTATGCAAAAATGTACCAAGATGATTTGATGAAAATCAACTTTCTTGAATGTAAGTTTGCTCAAAGACATGTTACTGTCCACCAAAGCACTGAGAGCAGACGCTGATAACACAGACGTTCAGATATGCTGCTGTTGATAAGGAGAGGCTCAAACGCATACGTGCACATAAAGGATCCACTGAAGAGCAGGGATTAAGACTGAAACACATCACAGTCCCTGAAAGAGCCCGATCTGAGCCCAGATAAGCCAGGCTGTGAGTACAGATGCACTGATTTATTGAAAACACAGTCAGGAGGCAGGGGCGTGTGTACCGCTGCCCCAGACACAGCTGTGTTTATGTGACCTCCGGACAGAGGCAGGCAACATCTTTCATCATGATTAACACATGCACTATATGCTACTTCACACATGTGCCATTAAAACCGGCTCCAAACGGAAGATGTATGGATCCAACGTATTAGTCTGATGTTAGGAAATCATCTTCCGACTAATAATCTGTTAATGGACCCAATTAATGCAGGTCAGTGACAAAGAAGATGTCTGTGAGTGAGAACTCTTCTTAAAATCAACTTTAAATGTGCAGCATTTTTAGACATCCTTGTACTTTTGATGTGTTTTAAACTTGATTGCTTTTATTTCTACAGGTTATAAAAATGTTAATTGGTGCAACCATTGACATATTTTCCCATTTACACATCTAAAAAAAAATTATTTATTTTTTCCCCCTGAATATCATGATATTTTCTTGGGGTTTTACCGTGACAACCTGAACTAACCTTGCCATGTCATAAAAATACTCTGATATTTGTAAGAGACACGCAGGTATGAGGGTCTGATTCTCTATGTTTCGTTGCGTTCTTGTCACATGACTAACCTTAATGGTTTCATGCGTCTGATTGGCTGAGAGCTGTGTGATATTCTACCAGTATTACCACAAGAACCATTTTACCATTGTATCACTCAACATGCAGCGACTGTCATGGCGGTTCAGCAAACCCACATAATTTTATTAATATTACTGTTGTTGTGAATGCAGTTTTAAGAGTTTTTTTAGGCAAGAATGTGGTTATTTAGACCTCAAATATGCGACTTATATATAAACATAGCACCTATTTGACAATTAGTTTCGATGTTTTCGCAGATGTGAGCTCCAGGCCGTCAGCGGCCGTTCAGCGCTCATGTACCCGCAGAGAACAGCTTCATCTCGGCCAGCCCTTCGGGAATTTGCCGCTGGCTCTTATGTAGATAGTGGTTAAACATGAGATATAATTTATTTTGGGTATATCAAACTGGCAATATTTGCTCTTTTTAATCTATTACTTTTTCCGGAGCAAATCAGTTTGTCCAAGGGCAAAGTTTCAAAACTTTATATTTTTGTTAAGCTGAAATCCTGTACCATAACTAGAGTGCTGCTTTTGTACTTTTGACTAAACTGTTTGCTTGTGTTTGTTTCCTATTGTACAAACTTCTCAAACTTTTATAATGGCTAATATTGTTTATGTAAATATTATTTTTCAATAAATAATATTTAATGTAAATAACATGCAGTATTTGGTATTGAGAAAGGGTCCGCTAGTGATTGTGATTTCGACTTTAGTGAAAGTTACATTAATGCGCCATTAGATGGCAGCAAAGAGTGAGTTTATGAGTGAGTCGGTATAAAGACTTTATAATCAAAGGGACTGAAACAAGGTTGTAAACAAGTATGTTGTTAAACAAATGACAACCGCCAAATGCTTTGACTAGCGCTGTCATGGGAAATCCCCTTAACTATTAAAAGGACAAAGATATCGCTTTCCAGCAAACATTCAAACTGATTTTGTGATTATGAATATAAGATTGACCTGAATAATATCAGCTAGATGCAGGTAATGTACTCGCTTAATCAATCTCTTTCTCATAATACTCTACTCGACATAATGCAATAAGCTTCAGTGAAGCGACTCTAGTTCTAAAGCGACTTCTTAAAATTAGTAATGGAGGCTTGAGCTCAACTGTTAAACTGTCAACTTTGAAATGATTTGAATCCATGGAGGAAGGAAGTAGTTCCACGCAAAAGAGGGTTTACAAAGTCATTGTTGTTGTTTCTGATTTATTTACACACTCGTGCCGTCGAACTGTTGTATAAATGCAATATCACACTCGTAGCCGTGCAATATAGCTCTATATAGAGTGATATCACACAGCCACGAGTATGCTATTTCTCATATATTATTATAATGTCATATATTAATTTCCAGACATAAAAAATGAGTGACATAATATACAAACCTTGAATGTCAAAGAGCTAAATGTTGAAGAGGCATGCTAAGAATTTCTGTACTAAATAAATAGGAAACTATTATAAAGAATATAATGAACATTGAAACAGAATAAAAGTTGAGCTCTGCTTCGGCCAGACACACACACTCACACACACACACACACACACACACACACACTCACACACACACACTCACACACACAGAGGGAGATGTTACTGTTGCTACTCGGGGTCAAGCGATTCAGCCGACAGAATGTGTAAAAGCGAGTGAAGTTTAGCAGTAGAGAGCTGTAATCGCTCAGCGCTGACCCCATCACCATCACAGCGCCGTCTGCTCGGATCAAAGCCTGTCCGCTCACACCGCCGGCTACTCTGGCCCTGAAATATGGCCCATCAGTTTGAGCTGGCCATGGCCCTTCTGCTGAACCAAACAATGTGCAGCCAAACGCAGCTGGCTTATTGACCGAGGAGGAAGTAAAGAGACTGAGGAGATGAGAGAGGGCCAGGAGAGGACAGACCTTAATTGATAGCAAAGAAAGAGATGGACACAAAGCATGCAGTAAAGAGAGGATAGTGACCATTTTATAAAGGTGTCTTTACTCTAGGTGTCTTTAACTATTTACATTATTAATAATAATTGTTAGGTTCAGTGCACTTACTGTGTTGATGTTGTGTTGTAAAACACTTGAGCTGCTGTTGAGGTGAATACAGGTCAGATTTCATGTGGGATTGTAGAGGTGGAGTAGCTCGGTGTCAGATTATTTAAAGAATATTATTTAAAAACATAAAGAATAATTTTAAGCTTAATTCAGTGTTTGTAAATGAATTGCCTAAATTATTACATTATTTGCTAACTGCATTCTTTAAATTGTAATGTTGACATGCATTCTCTGTAAAGCTGCTTTGAAACGATATGTATTGTGAAAAGTGCTATACAAATAAATATGAATTGAATTGAATTGAATTGAATTAATTCTAAAATGCACAGGCAGCCAATGCAGCAATTTCAAAACATGGTCAAATTTGTATCCTTTGAGGAATTTAGCAGCGGCATTTTGCTCCAATTGGAGAGCAAGAGTGGATTTGGACATATCATAATAAAGAGAGTTGCAGTAGCTCAAGTGAGACCTAACAAGCGCATGGATTGCAATCTCTAAGGATTTCACAGACAGAAAAGGTTTAATCTTGGAGAGCAGACGTAACTGAAAAAGCAAGAGCCAATCACCATATTTAGTTGTTTGTCAAATTTGAGGCTACGATCCCAAACCACACCTAAATTCTTAACACAGGATGAAGTAAAGGGAGCAAGTCCAGGTCAAACTCCCAGAGTTTTAATGGAGGCTAGAGAATATAGCCTTGGTTTTTGATTTATTCAGGAATATAAAAAAAAATTGAGCAAACCAAGTTTTCACTTCATTTAGGCAAGCATTTCAGAGCAGCACGTTTGTTGCGTTTCAGAGGTAGATAAAGTTGGGTATCATCTGCATAGCAGTGAAATGCTTTCTGAAAATGGAGCCCTAAAAAAAAAAAAAGAACGGGTGCAAGAACTGAACCCTGTGACACTCCATGGGAAAGTTGAGCAGGCGATGAAGAGAAATTACCCAATCTAACAGAGAGACTTCTATTTGTTTAATATGACTTAAACCAAATAAGGACATTTCCCTGGATACACACATAACATTAAAATCTTGATAGGAGAATTTTATGATGGACTGTATCAAAAGCCGAAGTTAGGTCTAGAAGTACGAGGATCACAGAGTCGCTAACAGTATATCATTAAAAACCCGTAATAAAGCAGATTCGGTGCTGTGCAGACTGGAAAGTTTCAAAAAGCTGATTTGAGCTAAAGAAAGACTGAAGTTGAATGAACACAATTTTCTCCAAAACTTTGGTATTAAAGGTCCCGTTTTTCGTGGTTTTTTGAAGCTTTGATTGTGTTTATAGTGTGCAATATAACATGTTTTCATGTTTCGCGTGTAAAAAAACACAGTATTTTTCACATAATTAATTATCTGTATACCGCTGTTTCCACTGTCATAAAAACGGGCTGATGACTTCCTTGTTCTATGAAGTCCCTCCTTCAGAAATACGTAACGAGTTCTGATTGTGCCAGCGGTTCCTGTGTTGTGATTCGACAGCAGCTTAGCGCATCTTGCCCGGAAAGGTCACGCCTCTTACCATAACGTGGAGATGCACGCGCTCAGTGTTATTGTAAACATGTCTTTAATTTTACCCTATCAATTTGAGCCGGAATCAGACCCGGTGATTGGACTGCGGGATGAAAATAACAGCGTTTCGACGACATGGCGACAAACACACTCTACAAACGCAACTCTTGTGTATTCCTGTGGGCGGAGGTTAGTCAAAAAACTGTTTTAGTGACGTCATTAAAGAAGGACGTAGAGGGATGTAGTCCAAACTGGCCGTTCGATGTAGGCGACTTCTGTTAAATAAAATATCTCGCTTGGCATTGAATTTGAGCTTTAAAATTTTACAGATTTTATTTATACTCTAACAACAACATTACACACTAACTAAAGTTTGAAACATGGGATCATGAAGAACGGGACCTTTAAAGGGTCATGAAACCCCAAAACACTTTTTTTGAGATGTAAACAGATATGTATAGGCTGCACATCATTGAAAACACTAAAGGTACTCATTAATGTTATTCATAAGTGAAAAATAGTTATTTTTGCATTTTTCAGAGCGATTTCTGTCTGAGTCGGAGCAACGTCACAAAATCTGACGTTATCGTGTGCTTTCGGCCCAAGTATGGGCATGGTCGAATATGCTGACGTAGACTGTTTCGAGCGATTCTCGACATATATTCATGACATAAACCTCATTTAATCCAATCACTGCACTGTAGTATGCATAAGATTATAATTGCGGTATTATGCATGAGGAAGCATCACTTCTCTCGCCTCGGTCTCTTGTCATTCAGAGACATATCGTTGGTGTTCGTTTCCTCAGTGCTGCAACACAATGTATTTCCTGAGACGCGTCCAGAGCAGAGGTTTGTGTGGATTGTTTTTCTGTGATCTACCAGCACAAATGGAAAATATGTTCGTGTGAGATCGCATTACAGCGGAGAACTCAAATGTCACAAAAGTGCGGCTCATTCTCCTCTGCTGCTCTAGCTGCGTTCAAACACACGAGCCGTAGGCTGTTTCCCTCAGCACAGCAGCACATGAGTGTTGTTTGTATTTCTCGCGATGCGGTCAGAACTGGAGTTTGAACACAAACACATCAAAAATACGATTGTTATTATGATATACACACGGAGCGCGCTTATGATCGGTTTCAGCGCGGAGCTCCGCGATGAGTTTAATAACACTAGCCACGTGACACATAGCTCATACAGAATAAAGTATCCGTGTTTAAAGTTTTTATTTCACACATTCTCCTGCACCAAACATTAACCAGCACGGTGTATGAACACATATTTCATCAAGTCTTCTTCAAATGAATCATACGTGCAAACTGGACACTGATACAGTGGTGTAGCCTATCTGAACGCGACGACACGATTATTTTATAGACAAAAGACTGATTTTGAGACTGCAGTGCTCGTAAATGTAATCAAAGTAGCCTATTATTAGCCATATTAAATATTCTTTCCCATTTCTCTCTTGTGCTTGGGAGTTTGTTGTCATTTTCTCCATGCTCATATATTAATATTCATTATTCTGTATAATGAGTGTGTTGTATGTCTGTGCTTCATTGGTTGTTCTCTCCCCTCTCCCCCCCCCCCTGTACACTCCCACTTTTCCAGAGCTTTACACGCCCATTTTAACAGACTTTTCCCAGCTCAGAGGTATGAACGACGAGGGTAAAACAGGGGGGTTTCATGACCCTTTAAGAGTCAAAATGGGTCAAAAATTACTGAAATCACTGGCATCAATTTTCTTGAGAAGAGGTCTAACAGTAGCTTGTTTAAGGCTATCAGGGATTGTCCCTGAACTTAAACATTTTCTCATAAAAGACATAAAACAAGGTCCAAACGAATCAAAAAATTTGCTTTAAATACGTGGAGGGAGAACATCAGAAAGAAGGTTGAGTTCTTTAAAGTCGGATGGATTCTTATTGGCTGACAATGTTTTTATCACTCCAGAGGTGTTCAGTGGGCTTGAGGTCAGGCTCTGTGCAGACCTGTTCTTCTCACACACCCATCTCACCACACCGCTTCTGGACGGACCTCTCCATGCGCAGGAAACACTGTCATGTTGGAACAGGAACGTGCCTTGTGGAAACACTTCACACAATACTGGAAGCACAGAATCCCATAGAATATCACTGCATGTGATGGAAAAATGTGCATGTGGAGATACTTCTGCAAGATGATATTACGTTGCTTCTTGCACGTTTCGCAACATTAAGTTTTATCCAAAACAGATTAATGCAAATCTGGTAATGTTTTATTATGCACCCAACTCTTTGTTATTTAAGGTAGAAATTAAACATTATACTGAGTTACTTTTTAGATTTTTAAATCCCCGTATCCGCTTACAAATATATATATATATAATCTATTTTTAATCTCTATAATAAAAATGTATAATTCAGATTTTGATCTCCATATCCATTTACATATATTATATATATCTTCCAAGGGGTTTTTTCCCTCCTAGGACTTTTTCCCACGCTGGGTTTTCTCCTAGGGGGTTTTTTCCACCCCTGGGAGTCAGCCGACATTGGCTTAATGTAGCACCATCTTGTATATGTTACATATTACCACGCTTGTTTGTACAGCTTATTTTTAACCACTTCCCTTTTTTTCTGTGCGTCTAATATGTAAAGCTGCTTTGAAACAATTACCAATTGTAAAAGCGCTATATAAATAAATTTGACTTGACTTGACTTGACTTCTTGGTCTGAAAAATAGTAAAGCAAAACGTACCATTTTTAAAAAAAATTCCTTTATTTATTTATTTATTTATTCATGTGTTTGTTTGTTGTATATCTGTTTATCAAATTGTTATATATTTTGATATGCAAGTGATTACTGTCATGTTTAATGATTATAATCTGACTGGCAATTTGTTTGTTGCATATGGCAGCAGTCAGGGAATGAAATGGGAAAAGTCCAGTGGGTGCCACTAAAAGCAGGTTCAGTTTTATCCGAAACAGATGAACTTGAATCTGGCAAGGCTTGAACAGTCTGTATGCACTGCAGTTTGGAAATGAAATGTTTGTTGTGGCGCTAAAAGGTTAATGCTCAATGGTGTTTGAAAGTAGCACACCAAACCTGACCTAGTGTTAAAAAAGCAAACATGAGATAAAAACACATTTGCTAAAGCAACCATGGCATTTTAGCTTGTTTCTAGAGCTCTTTTATTGTGACTTGTGTCTCACGAGATTCACAAGAGTAAAGCTGTACCAGGTGAGCTACCGAGCAAGTTTACTAGTCAGGAAAGCCACACGTATGTTATGCAAATATCCAAATGTATTTGTTTACAAACCATGCACTATGGTAAAAGTGTTTTGAGTCATAACATATATTGTGCAAGGCATCCATAATCTGACCCTGTAATCATCATTTGTGTGAAAATTACTGCCACTAGTGTTAATTTCAGCTGAACGCAGTGGTGAATTGTATGCTTTAGGTACGTTTTTTTATGTTTTGCCAAAATGTAGGCTGAGGAACCTTTTTCCAGTGAACCCATGTTGAATATTTTCCTTCGTTGGAACTGTGAGGCGCTGCATTCAGTGTGCCAGCTTCATATTACTCAGAAACCCGTTTCATGAAGTTCTCTGCTGCTGAGCTGCCGTTTTTAGCGACAGTAGTGAGGACTGATAGATGGGGCAGTGACTACGTGTCGACTTTGCACCTCATCTACCCCTAAAAGATGCATATTAGTACCTTAGTGTAGAAAATGTACCCTTAAAATACTTTAATTTGACACTTTAAGGGTACTGCCCTAGCTCAGAAGAAGTTTTTGAACAGAAACGAATGAGTCGGTTATTGAGTCCAGAGCTATAAAATGATGTGGATAGCTCGGATCACGTGGAAGAATTTGAGGAGAAATATTCCTCCTGAGAACCAGGAGTCTCTGTTTAATCTTCTTGCAGTCGAGGAAAACAAATTACCCTCGTTCTTGATTTCTCTTCCCTGTAGACTCTCCTGCGGACCAGTGGCGGCTCACGTGACATCATACTCTGTTCGTTTGGCACGGTTTTGAGGACAGGCCAGGGTAAATGCGCTGTTTAGGGTGACAGTGATCGAGTTACTACACCTCCTAACTCACTGAATGATCCCATACAAAGTCCTGCAGCCTGAATTAGTCACACATGTTTGCATATGTACACAAACACACCCAGCAACAAACACACAGGCAAACACGGCCACACAGACACACATGCACGCAACACTGGTGGTCCTGTAAGGAGCGGTCTTAAAGCCCTCTCTCCGTCTGTCTCCTTTATCTTACCTGGGAGGCCCAGACAAAGGCGTATTCTCCGCGAATAAACAGGCCCATCATGTTTGGGCTTCTCTCCTAAGAAAACAGCGTCTATGGGAAGGAACTGAGCAGCCAACATTGTGGTCCTTTTTTGCATGCCAGTCATATCAGAATGGAAACTTACCCAGAGATGCCTGCTTTGCTATAAGTGAGTTTTGTGTTTGAGTAATTGATTGAGGAGATGTGCATGCAAACAGAGCTCTTCTTCGCGCATGTGCGTGTCTTGCTCTGCTGAGAACCATCACTTTCCATTCTCTGTGAGGATAGCCAGAGTTCGTGCCATGCATTCGTCCCCTCCTGGACGGCCGTAGACAGAAACAGAGGGAAGAGTTAGGATCGTTCCCAGGTACCAGCCTTTTATTGGCCTTCTAAATTAGCCTGTGTTTGGCTTGAGCTTTATCTGCGTCTCGGCCGCAGTGACATTGAAGTGCCTCCTGCTAAAGACTGCTATGAGCAGCTTTATGGGTGCAGATAGTGTTTTATCTGACCATCTAGATAAAAGAGGCAGGGTTGCTCCTCGCTGTGGCACTTGAGAGGGCTTTTCCCAGATCTGGAGCATGTTGAATTCCTAGCCCCGGCAGTAAATTGTATTCCAGACAGATATGCATTTCTGGACAGATTTCACCCTGAAGAAGCTGGAATGCACAGTCTCGCCGTAGAGAACACGTGAATCACCAGGTAATAGTTTCATTGATCAAACAGATTATACTGTTATAGACACTAAACTCTCAGATTTACACCAAGAGCCCAGTCTTCTTCATTATTGGCAGTTTCCTGAGCATGACTTTAGTTGATCCTCTCTGTAATTCCACAACAACCCCAAAAATACAATAAAGTTTAAGATATAAAATGATTAGTGTTTTGATTTTTGTTTAATCACAAGGCTTTAGAAATATACCCTGAGTTCCTCTTGAGCAGATCTGGTTATTAACAGGCATCAGGCTGCTAATGCACCTCTCATACAGACACTGGTTTTGCGAGCGAACACAGAACGTTCTTCCAGTAACGTTAATAGAATGTTCATTCAGAGTAATCTGGTCTTTAATTATGTTTTCAAAACACTGTTTATACATCGTTCATGGAATGTTTTTCCTGAAACACCTTTTTTTTTTTTTTAAATGTTACCTCTTGTTTCAGATTCCCAATGTTTGCAAAATGATCAAATGGACTATTCAATTAACTTTTGCATAATTTTTTTTTCTAAAACGTAAACATTTTAAAAGTTTTGAACATTCTGACAACATTCAGAAATAACATTTTTAGAGCATATTTTTGTTAGTTGTGCATCAGTGTGAACCGTTCAAAACTGAAGCACTTGATTTGGATTTGCATTCACAATAATTTGCAATAAACTCTGAATTTGCTCTATAAATGCCACCAAAGAAGTATTTTGTGCAACACTCTAAAATGTCTAAGGGGCCGTTTGCATGACACCATTTTCAACTAAAAACAGAAAAGTTTTTTTGGCCGTTCATTTACACAACAACAACGTTTTAGGGCCTGAAAATGCTAATTTTTGAAAAAAGTTTTTAAAAACTATACTGTTATCGTCTTCGTGTAAAACTGTGAAACTGTGAAAACGGTGAGGTCATGTGCATGCGTGTTACGTGTTCAGTCTACAGGCACATAGTGTTTCTTTACAATGTGACATTGCCATCTACTGGCCTGGAGGCAGAATACAGTGTTTTTAGCCGTTTTCGCGGATCCATGTGAATGGGGATCGCTTTGACAATGTTGTCTGTACACGAAAAACACAAAGGAAAAACGTTTTCGTTTTTAGTTCATCGTTGTTGTGAAAACGTACCCTAGCACAAAGTATATTTAGGTTTATTACATTCGAATGCATATCCTTTCAAAGTATACTCCATTTGATAGCGTGGGCTATTATACAGTGTCTGCACTATTTTTCTCCAGTTACGAGCGATAAAAATGTCTTTATATTCTTTTAAACTAAAGTTGCCCCTCACACAAGCGCATGTCAATGCGGGCAGTATTTTGTTGTTGTTATCTTTCTTTAATTTCATTTTCTACTGTGAAACAATGGTAGTGTTGCTAATTTGTGGAACAGCTAAGATTATGTTTACATAACTAAATAGGAACAGTTTTTCCTTTTCATTTTTAACGTGGTCAAAACGATCCCCGTTCACACGGATCTAAGAAAATGACTAAAAACGCTGCCAGGCCAGTAGATGGCGATGTCACTTTGTAGAGAAAAACTCTGCGCCTATGGACTGAACACATAATACACATGATGTCACCGTTTTCACAGATTCACGTTTTGGTATTTTACATGGAGACGATAACGGTATTGTTTTCAAAAACGTGCACTTTGAAACCCATTTTCAAAAGTTTGCGTTTGTCATGTAAATGAATAGCCAAAACGCCATTCATTCGTTTTTTGTTTTTAGTTAAAAAAGGTGTTGTGTAAACAGACCCAGATTAGTGCAAAGAAATTCAACAAAAATCAGGCGCTGTCCTACTATTCTGGTGACAAAACTATTTCTGCTGATGGCTAAATGTCACTGAGTGACACCAAACATGCTTTATCACTGTCAGAGCAAAGAGCCAAAGTCAGTCTCAGAAACTTTGAGGTTTGAGGTTTTGTAGCAAGAAACCGCAGACATGAGTCCATGCTGACGTCCTTCTAGTCTCTCGCCCTTGAGGGCTGAATCTGCAAAGCTGAAGAGGTTATTTATTTATTTAGATCATTGATTCATAACAGAAGTGGTAATTAAATAGTCATTATATACTTCTCTAACTCTGGGGATCTTGTCTATTGTGTGTTTGTTCTGTGGAAGCACACCTTTCTGAATCTCTGGTTGTCTTCAGCACACACCCTGACAGCTTTTTAATCATCTTTCCAGCTTTTTGTCTCTCTCGACAGCGTGCTTTTCTTCTGTGAGGACTCCAGTGAAGACCTCACCTTCCCCTCATTCAGAAGCCATGAAGCGAGACTACTAAGGCCCTCACACTGCTCTACGCCCTACCGCAGGACATTTACCGCTCTGACATCGCCCTCGCTTTACTTTGTCTCTTTGTTTGTCCGAAAATATTGTTTAAATATGTATTTTTCACAACGGTAATGTTTGCTCGATAAATCTTATTGTCAGGACACATGACGTAAAAACGCTCAGCTCCCACGGGTGATTTTTTTCTTCTGTTTTTCCTCATCAAACCCTGTAAAAACAGCAGCTAAAGATACAACTACATTCAGTTACTATGTGCTGAAAGCCTTTGTGTGTGAAATATCTTAAAAACACACGCATGCATAAAGAATCATGAAAAGAAACGAGTTCAGAGCTAAAGCAAATGTACAGAAGCCAAGCTTTTAAAATAGCTTAATTGCACAGAACAAGCTAGTTAAGGAAAGTTAAGCCTGTAAAACAGTCCGACAAATGTTTCCACTGTTCATCAGTGCTGGTTTATTTATTGACATAAATGCATTTTTCACTACCTTTCATATAAACATACAATGGAGTTTGATGACTTTAGCTATTTTAAAAAAAATTGTAACGTTTATTTTATTCACTAAAAAAAAAAAATATATGTGCGTTTTTAAACGTGGTTAAATGCAGTTTGCGCACTGTCATGGGCTTTACAATGCGTAACTGCTTGTTTAATTCATGTTAAATACTTTGGAAATAAAATACTTTAATTGCATGACATATAACCTGGAAACTTGTGCTGGTCTAGTTTTTAATCTTAGTGATGAAGAATAGACATGCTTTATTAATCCCATATAAAAACTGAAATGATATGTTCATGCATGACTTCCCAACCTGAAGCAGTTCGTTGGATAGAGGGTTTGAGTCCGTTCTGCTACATATCTGATCATGACAGCACGTGTTAGTTTGAGGATCTAACTAATTCTGAAGAATTATCAGTTATTATAACTAACACCTCTTCTCCAGCGAGCAGGGAACGTTCTGGCAAGGTTCTCTCGAAGTTATAAACAAACGTTCTTCCAGTAACATTAATAGAACCTTTAATGACGCTAAAGCATTATTTATACGGCGTTCATGGAAGGTTTTTTTTCTTAAATGTTTTAGTAGTTGGATATTCATTGGATGTTTCAGAACGTTTAGAGAACATTCAAAAGTAATGATCCCATAAAGTTTGAAGAATGATCAAATGTAATGTTTCCTTAACGTTCACATAACCAACACTCTAAAAAACATCCAATTTGGATTGTTTTCAACCCTAGAGCTGGATAAATGTAGGACAGAACACATGTTGGGCTAATTTTACCCAGCAAATTGGGTTGTTTATTTAACCCTGCATAATGGGTCGATTCATTTTTTACTATAATACTTTCTGTCTTTCTTTATTAATTTATACATTAATTAATGTTTACGGATTAACTTAAATCCTCTAAATGATAATTCCTTTATTTTCGATTATATTTTATAGTATATCATATTTGATTGTACATATTGCCTACATTTTAAGCTTGTTTAACAAATATTAGGAGTAAAAATTAAACATTTAGAAGTAATTCAAGTGTAATGGATCAGTCTCCGTTGGCCTGTTTCCACCGTAACGGCGCTGGATCTCGTGCCGGAGATGACGCACGTTCGGCGGGGGAACTGATAACTTCAGACCGCCGCCTGCGTTTCACTCGTAGCCGGAAACATGCTGTGACTGACTCCATAACCTGTTCATAAACAATCAGTGTACAATTCTGAGAATATATTTTAACATCCTAAGTATTCATATTCTATCTTTTTGAATAAAATCATAACATTTTATGCAATCGGGCATCGGGCGTTTCCATCACGCGAAAATTCCGGCGCGACACTCGTTTGTGACCCACATCGCGCCCCTGTATGTTACTTTACATAAAATTAAACGCTATACAGAACAATAACGAACTTTTAGATAAAATAATATTTTATTATTTATTATTTATTTTTTTACCGAAGACATGCACCAATTTGACGGAGCTGCACTGTTCTCTCCTGAAGAAGGCGCTAAAACCCCACGATAAACAACTCAACCCCTGGGTTATTACGTCTGACCCAGGAGCTGGGTAACACAAAAACTACCCAAACACTGGAAAAATAACCTAAAAAAAAAATCACCCGAAATGCTCAACCCAGGAAAAATATTCCAAGATTTTTTAGAGTAAAAAAAAAAACAAACCAAACAAACCCTCTTTGAAAAAACTGACGTTTTGAACGTTTGAGCTTAATGGGAACGTCTCATTCATGTCTGCAGCACAATATACTTACTGAAGTTGAATGATTAGGAGTTTGTTCAAATTACTTATCTATGAATGCAAAGTAGTAATAATAATGCTTGACTTATAAAGATCTCTAATATTTTACTAATTATGGAAACATAAGGATTCACCTAATGTTTTCATGAATGGTCGCTTAAATCAGCTATTACACGGATACTGGAGCAAAATTTTTTGTGTGAATTGTACATATGATGAACGACAAAAACCGTGTGTGATCATTTCTTATATTATTATACCAAAGACTTGACAACGAATGCAGAATCAAACTGGCAATAAAATGAGAGAAGTGGAAAATACACCATTTTCTTCATGACAAATCAGTAAAATTTGTCCCTTTGAACTGGACCAACATCCTCTCATTATATTACTGGAGAGACAGGTCAAAGCTTTAGAGGTCTCCAGGAGTTATGGCCTGTCACAGTCCACCTCTGACCAGAGAAACCTGCAGACCTCCATCACAACATCATGAAAACACTGCTGTATTTACTGCGGCTGTTTCTATAGAGCTATAATAATATCAATTAACAAAGAAAAAAGGGCATTATAATCATGACCTGCAACATTAAAATTATTATGCCTATTATTAATATTTTTAACTTTAATTATAATGATTTTGAGACAACCATTTATTTTTCTAGCAAAGTTTAAAATGTGCTCGAATTACAGGTCACTTTATTTTATTTTCCAGATTATTTCAAAGATCTTCACAGCCAAAATAACCCACAGAGACAATGATCAAACAAATACACACGACAAACAACAGGATAAAAATGACAATATCCGTTCTCTTTTTACACGAAATTATTATTTTTATCAATCGCGCCCTGTCTCTTTTTCCTGCGCGCTCCCGCTCTCACACACTCGAGCCCGCGCGCGCGCGCGCGCACATAAACTAGTTGTCAGTTTCGTGAGTCAGTAGCGGAGCAGTATCTTGCTGTTATTGAAATAGTGACACTCCGCTATTATTAGACACTGCAGACGAACAATCTCTTAATCTCTTAATCTTTCACGGCTTGAAGAGGTGTTGTTGAATTTAATCATTATAACTTAATGAATGACAGAATCTTTTAAGTTACAGTAGGCTAGGCTTTAATAAGATTCTCTATCTTGTGGTTGAAGAACTAACTTTTGATACCTGTGATGAGATTGAAGCTGATTTGAATGCATGATTTACAATGTATTGTTGATTAAATAAAGTGTGTGTGTAAGAAAGAGAGATTTTTAAACACGCTATCTTTCTCTCATAAAATGTCTTGGTTGATACCCGTTGTATAAGCCGAATAATTTACTTCATTATTGTAAAATAATGCATGACCACTTCGCTTCATAATGTGCATTTTCAATAATTCAGCGACCCATCGTTACTCATTCCTGACATTATTCCTACTTTTACACAGTTTCTCAAAGCATAACACATCGCACCAAATAATTCTAATTCAAACAAATCAGGGAATATCCCACAATACACTCGCAAGATGTGCAGAGAGCTCATGTCAGTGTTTTGATCTGTCATCTCCAGCACACAGAAGCTCTGAGAGTGAGAAGATTCCAGCAGAGCTCGTGCTAAACTCAGTCTGGAGGTCAAACAATAATCCCAGCAAATAAACAGAGGGAAAGTGTTCGTGTGATCGGGTAAGACACCAGCCCTTATGATTAAAACAACACATTTTCAGAGCAACCAGGCAATAGATGACTTTGGAAACCAGTTTTAAAGAAGTGGTGTTATTTTCATGACCTCAGTCGATGCACAAATACTTCTGATGAACACTGTGGTACAGTTTCGGACGAGTCGACTTTTCCTCATTGCGTTTGTAAATCCTTATCGAGGGAAATGTTAAACAATAATCTCTTTGTCGGTGCATTTACCTCATTTGCATAATGGCAGGTGTGTTGGTGTCACAACTCTAGTGAGATACAAAAAAAAAATTACAAACATATTAAAAATATAGATAGTTTCGTGTTAGCGCTTAGATATTCAACATGTTCAATTGCATTTGTTACTTCATGTACTGTCAGAAATATTGAGGACATCCTTAGCCTCATGTTTTTATTTAATGACTGATTGAAAAACAACATAAATGAAGGCAATTAATTTGTTGCATAGCTTGAGACTCTGGTAGCTAAAGTCATAAAATAACATGAGAAATCAATTGTGATTTTGGGAATGTGACCATGAGCTTATATAAAAGGTTCGGGTTTGCTGTTGAACTCATTAAAGTTTGCTAAAAATATATTTAATCAGTGCGTGTTAATCAATATGAAATGTTATTATCTGTGATTAACGTATCTATGTAGCCTAATTAATATTTAGGCAATAATTTCGGAAAAATAATAAGAGGAATATACGAACTGAACATGACAACGATGTCCAAGTACGCACAGACTAATGAATTATATTATATATATATATTATATTAATCGATGTTTATTTTTATTTACTTATTTGTTTGTTTTTTTCATTTGAAGCATCTTGTTTTATGATCGTTTTGCACTTATTCATTTATTCCATCCGTTTAAGACCATATAAGCAACTTATTTTAAAACGTAATAATAAACACATTCACAAAAATGTGATATCTAATACTGAACTAAATGCATGATGTGAAGCATTCACTGTCTTCAAATAATCTTTATTCCTAACGTATTATTAAATAAGAGATTTCCATTCAGTCAATATAAAGCATAAAACGATTAAAATACTTTAAAATATTACTATTAAAATACAAGAAAGTACAGGAAATAAACTAACACGGTGCGAAATAAAAACATCACACACTGATGATGGCAGTGACAGTAATTCGTGCACTCGATCTGAAATATCATCTTCATCACTCTACAGCAGAGCTTCATCCTCCATCAGGCGCGCGTGACGTCATGCGGACGGAGTGCGGGTGTGACGTCACTCCATCTACCGGATAGAGGCTGCGGTGCCGCGCATCTTCTTGCGCATAAACTTGAACGTTGCTTACAACCACACAGTTGAGGAACTATATATTATAAATGAATGGAGACGATTTAACACACGAGAAAAGGAAACAAACAGCCTTTCAGAGAACTGACACGTGAGTCATTATTCGTCGCTTAATATTGTTTATCTATTATCTCAGCCTGTGTAACATAGTTTGTGTTGTTCTCGCTTTGTATAATGGGTTGTTATAACGCGATAAATCTTGAAATGGTGGTGTGGTTATTGCATATGCAAAGCAATTAATATAAATGTTTATAAATGAATATACAAACAATGACTATGCATGTAACAGAATAACAGGCGCGTGTTTTGCATATAGTGTCCAGTATGACCGCTGGAGTTTGCAGCTCGTGCACTGCGGCTCTTTTCGGAGTTTTGATATAGTGTCAGACACGATACTCCGTCCTTCAGGCCTACATACTTCACGAAGGTGGTGGTCATCATTTAACAAAACAGCGTTGTGATTTTAGTATGTTTTAGTCTATTTTAGGACACTGTCACGTTGTGCAAACGTTTGGAAAATGTGTGTGTGTGTGTGTGTGTGTGTGTGTGTGAGCTCGAGTGTTTTCCAAATAAAATCTTAGCATTTCAGTTCTCAAATGATTTAAGCCTATACACTTAACCATCTGGCGTATTTGCGCATTGCTATAAATAAATGCTTATTATTCAGTATTATTCAAAATAAATTCACATGATTTATTGGTGCAAACGGTTGTAAATGCACTTTTTAATAATACAGCACAATTATATTCGGCGCCTATACGCATGAATACTTCACGACTGTTCTTCTACTTCTTCTTTTTAATAATAATAATAATAATAATAATAATAATAAATAGCCTATGTTTATTTCCAACGAAGTAGCGGTCATGACTAGACAAGTTGTTTGTTACATTGTCGTTATAATAACATCCTCCATCCATTTATTTAAAGTCTTCTAATCCACTGTCTTAAAATATTCAATTACAATTTATTGTTCATAGAATATTATTATTTATATCTTTGTCCAATAATATCTGGGTTATTTAGTCAATCAGTAAATTGTCTAAAACCTAAAAAAGCTGAACTGGCAATATGCGCTTTCATTAAGAGAGAAAATGAAAATGTTTTGTCTTTAAGTTGGCTTTGCATGCACATCTTCTCTTTAGACTTCTTTGTTTTGCTTCAGGATCTAATAAACGGGACTGAGAGATGTTAAAGTGATGCTGTGACTGCAAAGAACCCAAATAAACATAAAAATGGCTGAAATATGTAAATACATGAGCTCCTCATCCTCTGATCGCTTGTTTGATGTCAGTTCACACTCTTCAGATGTTATCGGGCTAACTGTGACTCCACACTTCTGTCCTTCAGTGTGTTTAAACTTAAAGCAACTGACTTATTTACATGTATTTGCTTGAATTAAACTACTATTTAAATAATGCTAATTTCTTGAAAATAGGATGTACTGAGGACGCCATTATTAAATTTTTTTCTGTTATTTCCATAATTCGCACGCATTGTCATTATAGAATTGCAGATGGCTTTATAGAACAGACTGTACAATTCATCTGCAGGCCAAAAAAACAAACAAAACACAATCTTTTGGTCCTCTTGCACGATGGTGTTTTTGGTATTTTCATTGGGAAGGTTATTTAAGTGTATGTTTAAATTTTACAATTAAATACCGCGGATATGGGTCAGTTTATATCAAAGGATGAAAAAAAGTGCATTCTGCTGTCAGATCCCAAATATTATTATTTCTGTTAATTGTCTATGGAAGAAAATGCAGAAAACTAAATGTTTTCTCCGTGAATGATAATATTTGTTATATGATAATAATGTATTCATATAAAATAGTTCAGATCCGTAGGCTTGTTTTTAAAATAATAATATGAATAATCTGCAGTGTATGAATTGTGGAATTTTCTAAATAATTAATTTGAGAAGGTTGTGCCATGAACATTTAGAAAAGGCGCTTTTCATATCTTCCATACCCTTACGAAAAAAAAACATGGTTCTTAGTTACTCCATGGTAACCACGAATAACCATGGTTTGGCTACAAAAACCATGGTTTAGTTGTGGTTATATATTTTGTTGTGGTAGTCATTACGCCAAAAAACATGGTTTTACTATTAGAAAACATGGTTAATTTTCTTAAGGGATGATCATTCCCCGTCGAGCATCATCATATTCTCACCATCCATCAGGCGCCACTGCCTTCAGAAAACCCACAGAACAATCAGACGTGAGAGTTTTCTGTTTCTGAGTGACAATGAAACTGTCACAATAAGCCCATATTATATTTCATATTAGTGGCAATTTTAGGTTGTGTTACCTCATGTTTGGGCGATAGTGGTGATAGTCATTTTTCGTAGATAATACTAATATTAATGCATTAGTCCTAAGCATTCATTCAGTGTAATAATTCAATATAATGTTTTCATGAACCTCAACGTTTGGTTTGCTGGTTCCGACCAGTCGCAGTATTCAAAACACCAAAAGCCAAACTACTGAACAAATGCTCTTAGCCTATTTTTTAATTTTAACATTTAGTAGGCTACTGACTTTGCTTCAGTGGCTTTTATTAAACTGCACGCAATTGATAATTGCTTCATGCACACAATAGAATATCCTTGATGTAAAATATAACTAACGGTAATTATGGCGCGCGGATCAGTGTCTAAAGGGCCACATCTATCTGCAGAAAGCGCGGTAAACTGATTTTATGGTTAAGGTGTTTTCTGTGCGGTTGAACATGTCTGTAAAAGCGAATATATCAGTAGTTTGTTCAGGTAACAGCCTCTACTGTTCATGGCGCTGCAGCCTGAGTCCAAAACACTGTTTAACACAAGCTGCAGCGATATCGCCAGAAGCTCAGCTGAGAAGTTTTACTTTACTTGTATGAATAAAAAATTATTTTACTTTGTGGGTGGGACTGAGAGTGGACGCGGGGAAGAGGATGGGTGGGTCCTGCTGTTAGCCGCTGCCCGCACCTCCATTCGTTCACAACAACATCTACTCTTCAGGAATATATCTGCGGCGCTTCTGAGGACAATATTGCACGAGATCGCTGGCTGTCCACGTGTCTATTCATTAGAAAATCGGAGTGGATTGCTTAGCAAGTATACTGACGCTCGCTGGAAGAGGTTTTGTAACACGCATGATTGTTTTAAAGGTGGAATGAATTTGGACATGGCCTCATCTTTTCATCTGCCGAGAAGCAACAGCACCAGAGAAACGATAGAGAACACGAGCAGCGAGTCTTCAGATAATGAAACCGCAGGTAAAGCAAATATCATCATTTACATACACATACATCGATTGACCATGTAGCGAAAATACATGCAAACAAGCCTTTAAAGGCATAGGCTACATTTACATGTGTTGAAAATATGTTTGCCTTAAATACCTAACATATTTTAATGTTTTGTTTTAGTAGGCCACTAAACAATTTAACTGTTTAGCTGTTTTTACAGCCTGATTTTGCAGAAGCCGTGCAGTGCTTGTTGCAACCTTAAAAACTAAATATAAACTCACGTTTACACTACAGATATTACGTCCTTAAAAAAATTCTATATGGTTTCTATAAATTCCCACTTTTGTAAATAATACAATTAAATGCATATTTATGACTCTGTTGTATAAACTGCAGATCTTTACATGAAGGTAGTCTAGGTGTTGTAAACAACAATGAACTAGGCCTGAATTTAAAACATGGGCGAAAGTACTTTTCCACTGCATAGGCCTATAACTTCTTAACGTAGCCGTACTCTGTGCAAATAGGTCCCGTTCGACACACACTTTAATAAGACATGTTTGCATATTTGTGGATTGACGAGCAGTGTGCATCCGAATCATTACATGATTCCCTTTTGTCCGGCTCCCGTTTTGTGTCCGTCTCCTTCCAAACCTCTGGCAAAAATAGGTGCGACTGAGCACCAGATATCACCTCAAAATTATTCTCCCCAGAAAAGGAGAGGTCTGTCGAGCAGAGAAGTGACGACGGAAATGCGGATGAGTCCAAGAAAAAGAAGCAAAGACGGCAGAGGACTCACTTCACCAGCCAGCAGCTGCAGGAGCTGGAAGCCACTTTCCAGAGGAATCGATACCCGGACATGAGCACCCGGGAGGAGATCGCGGTGTGGACCAACCTCACCGAGGCCCGAGTCCGGGTAAGATAACACATATCCTAACAATATAAAACAATCAGGACATTTGCGTGATAAACACAACATTTTAGGATACAGGACAACCCTGGATATGTTTCAAGCCAAAACTGAAGAAACATCTTAGTCTACTTATTTCGACAGAGCAATCACAAAATAAAATTAAACGTAATATTACACATTTAATTAGCTAAATAAATCGTAGAGTCTCATCAGTTCTAAAAAGTGTTTCTTTTTTGTCAATTGTTGACTGAATATTCTCTGGTCTACGTATTTTGTTATGAATTTGAAAAATATATAATTTTTCACATAGGCCTACGAAACGTGAGGATTCGTTTTCATTATATTTTAAAGGATCAAAATACTTCCAGGCCACGAAGTGAGGCACTGAGTTTTGTTCAGCGATATATTTCTTTGCAGGTCGATCTTTTAGAAAATTCCAAAGTATTCCAGAACCAGATTCTGACCCAGATTTGCAATTTTCATAATGAGGAGATTTATAATGAAAAATGAACAGTTCGTCAAATGTCGGACATTTTACTGTTGGTTTAATTTATCGACAAGTAAATGTATTACAGTTTTTGACTTTTACATGCCATTCATTTTCAAATTTTCAAACCTTTTTAAAATGCTGCTTATGAAAAATATAATCTCGCTGATATTTAAAATGATCAGTTAAGTACACTCTAAAAATGCTGGGTTAAAAACAACCCAAGTTGGGTTGAAAAAGGACAAACCCAGTGATTGGGTTAAATGTTTGACCAATCTGCTGGGCAGTTTTATTTAACTCAACTATTGATTAAAAATGACTATAAAATGAACCCAAAATAGGTTGGAAATTAAAAATCAGACACATAATTACTAGAGGCAACAATAATAATCAAAAGGTGAACATTTATTAAAAAGCAATTTAATAAATGTGTATTGTTTAATTATTATTCATTGAACTTATTAATAAATGTTAATTTCCAAAATACTTTGGGTTCATTTTAAGCAAGCAATATAGTAATTTTTAAACAATAGTTGGGTTAAATAAAACTACCCAGCAGGTTGGGCAAACATTTAACGCTGGGTATGTCCATTTTCAACACAAATTGGGTTGTTTTTTACACAGCATTTTTAGAGTGTAGCTTTTCGCATAACAAAAGTATACATCTATCTCAATCTTAACTATTTTGCAAATGACCTGCCTCTACAGCCAGCAAGAAATGTTTTATGATTATTACTGTGAACTGCTTTGAGTGAACGTTCCGATCTGTTTAATAGCATCTGTTGATTGAATAATGCGTCCCTTTTCATAGGTTTGGTTCAAGAATCGAAGGGCGAAATGGAGAAAGAGGGAGCGCAACCAGCAGATGGATTTGTGTAAGAACAGTTACCTGCCCCAGTTCAGCGGATTAATGCAGCCGTATGATGACGTGTATCCGGCGTACACCTACAACAACTGGACCAACAAAGGACTGGCCCCGGCCCCACTGTCCACAAAGAACTTTACCTTCTTTAATTCCATGAGTCCCCTCACATCCCAGTCCATGTTCTCAGCCCCAACTTCAATCTCATCCATGAGCATGGCGTCCGGGATGGGACATTCCGCCGTGCCTGGCATGCCGACCACCGGCCTGAATAACATCGGCAATCTAAACGGCATCGGGAGCTCCACGATCAGTCCGGCCATGAGTTCGTCGACATGCCCGTATGGACCTCCGGGATCTCCTTACAGCGTGTACAGGGACACTTGTAACTCCAGTCTCGCGACGTTAAGACTGAAATCCAAGCAGCATCCATCTTTTGGATATAGCGGTTTGCAGAGCCCCGGCTCGAGTCTTAACGCATGTCAGTACAATAGTTGACGAATTAAACTGCAGTAAACGGATACCTGGAGAAATGACAACCATGCTGGATTAGATGCGTTCGGCATTTTGCAATGGAATATGTGGATTGTCTGTGTTTACCTAAACTTGCACAACAATTTAAATCCATTATTTGGATTTCAACGTTCTGAAGACAAGTTAAACTCATACATTTTGTATATATATATATATATAAACGTGGAACAAAACTGAAAATGATGCTCCAAGTGGGAACAATGAACACAACCTTAATTAGCACACTGTCATGGTAAAGCTGAGTAGGCTATACTAGTCTGAAGTTGTGTTTGTGAGTCCGTTCTCTTATTGTATTAAGTGTCTGCAGAGGTTGTGTTGTCCTCGTGGCCTCTCATCGACAGTCTCGTAGTTGTTTCATTGTGTCGATAGATTTACCGCATGCTTACTCCCAGTGGAAAAAAAAAAAAAAAAGTTTTGTAAAAAATTATATGAATGTGTAGACAAAATAACAAAGCTATAACTTTATGTTGTACTCATGTTGATTGAAAAAAATGTGCTTATGTTTATGGTAATGTTTGAATAAACCTCAAAAGAAAGAATTTCTAAAATAATTTGTCAAAAGGGTAGATGAATGTGGGCTTTAGCTGGATTATATGAAACAAAACCGACAGCGTATGCATGAACGAAAATGTACTTAAATATACACTTATAATTGACTAATATTGTTTCTCTAAAAAAAAATTAAATCCAAGCATTTATTTATTAACTAAATTAGCCCAGCTAAAAACCCCTGTGCATCTAAACTGATTATTTATTTAAATTCTCAAAACTATTTTCCCGTGTTTTGCTTGTGAGCAAATTCAGTTCCGCGCAAGTTCAACTTCTGTATGTGAAGCTTGACATCGTAATATAGACAACATGATGTTTGACATTATATTCCATTGTCCTTGTTTTTATTCTCCAGCATATTGCTTGATTACACTAAATGATTTCTAAAGCGTGCAATTATATCCAATTTTACCTTTAGGATGAAAGAGAGAAAGGCAAACTTGAAAATCAATTTCTTATCACGGTTTGCCACATTAAGTGACTGTTTTTATCGGTATGTGTGTATTTAGGTGCATTTAGATGATAGGTCTGTCGTAACTGATGTTTTCCCTAATACTACTGATCCTTTTCCACTGATAATAAGGCCTTTAATTTCCCGAAAGGTCGACTTCGAGAGGCCCGTGTTAATGGTCACTTCCTCTGGTTAGGCTAACAGAATGAGTTCACTGCACAATGTTGACATGCCTTTCAAGGACGCGTTAAACCCATTCCCCAATTCAAACAAGCGTCTGTCTGAAAGAAAGTGAACATCACATACCGAGGAGGACAATGTCAAACCTCCTCTCGACGAGAATCTGGCGAACTAAAGCTCGTCTCGGTTCTTATAAACGCGCGTTAGATTGTTATAATTCACTTATTATAATAATTCTTGAAAGCACTTCATCAGATGTATTTATACTTAGTAGCCTAAACTTGAGGAACAATGAAATAACACTGAGATGTTTTAAACAAAAGCAAAATTCTAATAATCAGCCTAATTAGGCTACATGACTTTTTCTCCCATCGATGTGTCGTGCAAATTATAGTAGATCGGATTAGATCAGATCTAAAGCAGGCTTTTAGAGTTTAGATTTAAATAGCATGAAGAATTCTGCAAGTAATGCTGCGAAAAATTAATCGCATCGTCGAACAAACAGAAAATATTTCCGTAAAATGTTTCGCGTTTTATTCTCATTTTTATACAGCCATTTTAAAGCAACTTTAAGCATTTTCAAAAATATATATCAGCGATATTTAATTTATGATGTGCAATAGCCTACTTGAATAGTAACTTTGTTTCTTTAGCTAATTTAGCTCAACAGCTGATTAATCAATCACTGATATGAAGTCAATTCCAATCGCTTATGATAAGGAGACAATGCATGTCACTTAAACATGTTTAAATAATCATTCAAATCAATCTTCATCAGTCTCTTAAGAAATCCATTCTTTGGCACCTTTTATGTCTCGATCAATTAAAGCCGCTGCGGTTTAGAAAGATCCCCTTAATGAGCATTAATGATCATATGGTCTCAATTAGGTGTATTCTTAAAATTCAGTGTAGTGGGTTATAATTACCTAAATGGTTATATTGCGTGTATTTATTGCCTTCACAGTTTTCAATATAAATCAATTTAATAAAAAAAGACACTATATTGATGTGAAAATGTGTTCAACTATATTTTACATACGTCCATTTTTAGCATTATCGTAGACTATTTGATATATATATATATATATATATATATATATATATATATATATATATATATATATATATATATATTTGATATATATATATATATATATATATATATAATAATATTTCATCTGATAATCTAAAATGTTCTAACATCTAAATTAACAGTTTTTTTTAATCACTGAATCAACTTGACTAAATTGGGTTACACTAACGACAGTAATTCGGAACGGTCAGATCAGGAAAAAAAAAAACAATTTTTTTTACAATATAGGCTAATAACAATAATGTGAAATCTTCTCTGGCACAGTCAGCTTGTCCTCTAATTTAACAATCAGTTCGTGCTGTAACAACCTAACAAAGTTATGACAATGAAAGACAATATTTTGCTTTAAATATTGCACTTAAAATTTAAGCGACGTGTATGTTTAATCATAATCCATCGAGGTAAACATCAAAAGAGTATGTTATAAAGTACAATCGCCACTGTACTTTGTAATGGGAGATATTATGTAATAATTCTGTCACAGCAAACACAAAGGTTTGTCAGAGGAAGATGGAACAGTCGATAAGACAGAAAACCCCCAGCATTGATTGAAAAGACGTAGAATAAATAATAATAAAATAATAATAATAAAAAACATCAAAAAGAGCAATGCGGAATAATTAAATCACATGGAATTCACAAGAAGCAACATAAGGACGTAAGTGAATACCAAATACTCGACAACAGCCAATGTTTACTCAGAATCACCCTTTTAGATAATAGCATGGGATATTATCCATAAGTAATACCCCATGTTAGAGACAAATAAAAAATTATAGTTTGCTAAAGACATAGCACAAATGAATTAAAACATAGTTGAGCAGTAAGATCTCCAATGTCAGCAAAAAAAAAAAAAAACAATATAAACCACCAAAGAGCAAATGTATGCAATGCAGCCCAAAAAAATAAAATAAGATTTTACACAACGTAAAGACACCATTTAAAATACTTGCATATCTAACTAACCCTGCAGCAAACCAGTCTTGCCATGAAGGCTTTTTATAGACTCACAAAACTGGCTATTATCATGTCTTCGGGGAATGATTAACCGAGCTGTTCTGTGATAGCGCAGTGGCCTGAAAGAGTTACTTACTCTGATTGGGTTTCATCCTGCTGCTTTTCAGAACTAATGAAAGAGAAACTGCGTTTAGGCCCTTCATCTCAATATATTTACCATGACTTATAGGCTACAGACCACCTAATCTGCTCTGCCAAGCTGCTAAATCTTCGGCTATTGCCAGTCTGTATTGAAAGAGTGTTAAGAATTAATTACATTCCAAATCTACTTCTAAAAGTTGCATTTTAGTGCAATGAGGAAATTTGGGGAAGGAGAACTCTAGGGGAAATTTGAGATGTTATAAATTACTGAAAGGACCGATAACCTCATATAAACATAAAACCACTTGCTTTATCAAACACAAAACAAACACTAGCATCCTGCGTTACATTTGCACCTCTATATGAGGTATATATTCACACTGGTGAAATTAAAAACCCATAATTCAGGAGGTTTGGACCAAGAGAATCCATGAAAAAAAGTAAAACAGCCAATTGAACGATAAATATTAAACCAAAATAGTTGCAGGCAGCAATTACGGGGCGAAGCAGCAACTGCAGGCTCGTTAAACCGGCGCCACACTCTGAAGAACTCGATTTGGATTGGATGCGGTTTTCGATTACCTCTGGAAGTAATTGAAAGTGAACAAGTTCAAGACGTTTTAGACCCCCTTTACACCTGTATTTAGTGTCCACTTGTGATCTGATCGACCAAAATGCATCTTAATACCAGGTGTAAACAGCACGTTTAACCTGGAACAGGAATAAGAGAAGGATGTAGGTATACAGGGGTGACCACAGGATCTGTGGCAAACTTGGGCTTCGGAGTTAAAACGGACATGACACATAGGCTAAAGCAGGAAATAAAGTTTGAATGTGTCACCACCTATGTAGTGTCATGGATCGACTGGAGATACAAATCTAGAAATCGAAAGAATGGCGGACGCTCATTGGCAGTGCATTTCTTTTATTTTCTCGCATGCCAGCAGACCGTGTCACATTTCACTTTGGCCCCTCTAACAACATTCAAGAAAAAATTCACTTTATCTACATCCTTTACAACTTGTTCACTGATGGTATTTTAGGGTGAAAGTGTCGGGCGGGAGCAGGGCGTGTTTGTACAGCTCGATGGTCCTTCTCTAGCACAAAGGTAGTAATGGAGGGAATCGAGAGCCAAGCACTCCTTCTCAACTGTATCGTGCCCCTCGGGGAAACAGTTTCTGGCTCAGGAATACCAGCAGTCTGCAATCTCCTTCTTTTTTCTTTAGTAGCACAGCCCCAGTCCAAAACGAACAGTTTCTGGGCTGAGCAGCACAAAGTCTCCACACACCACGTCTATTAGGCCCTCGAAAGCTCACTCACACTGCTTACAAGTCAATGTAAAAGTCTGCCATCAGTTTTGGAGACCAGCACAATGAGACTACACCACTCCCTAATGGATGTTCAATGACACATGGAGCGCATAATATCCCATTCATCTTTAAGCACATTTATCAGATGTTCAAGGCTATGATAATTTTCTTGGAGGGCCTGAGGATGACATCATGTAGAGTTGTGTACTTACTGGCTCAACTCTGGGGTGGACTTCCTTAATCAGGTTAATATAGAGGTTTTGCTGAAGATCTCATAGGTGAAGCTGCTTTTCTTGCAAGGTCTATGCCACCTAACTAGCAACTTGCTTCCATTGGTGGACAGCAAGAGTAGCACTTTTTGGCCAGGAACAAAGGATCCCTTCCCTGGTACTCTTATCATAGCAGGTTTTCTTAGACTGATGGGCCTTTTTAATGTTCCCCTGACCAGTGAAGTCAGTTCTTTTAGCAGATGCAGAGGTCCTCTCACCTGTTGACCATACAACAAACCAAATGGGGAGAAACTTATGGAGGTCTTGGAGGTGCACAACTACTAGAAAAGGCAGGGCTGGGCAACCCTTAACATCCACTGTCCTGCAGTGTTTAGCTCCAACCTTGATCAAACTCACCTGCCTGTAGCTTTCTAGTAATCCTGAAGACCTTGATGAGCTTGTTCAGGTGTGTTTGATTAGGGTTGGAGCAAAACTGTGGATCTCTGCCCATCCCTGAGGTAAGGTGCCTGTCTGCCCTTGACTTGGAAACAAATTTGTGCAGCATGCTATTCAGGGTTTAGTTGAAACATTCAACGAAACCATCAGTCAAAGTCTGCTCTCCATGCACACGGCATACTAATGTGTTCATCTTCAGGAATAAGTCCATCATGTACTAGTGTCTCGGGGCTACCAGTATTGAGTAAGACCTTGGAGAACTGACCATTTAATAGTACTACATTTCTGCAATGGGATGAAGTGTCTGGTGGATATGGGCAGGGAACACAAGAGAAGGCAGGATACTTGACTTTCCTAGAAGGACAGATGGGTTTAGTCAGGGCCGTCCGTAGGGCGGTGCAACTGGTACGACTGCACAGGACCCTGAGGCGAACCGACTCACCCCTGGACTCAACAGGCCAGACCAGATCCAGACGTCTACTGGTCATCACTGATAGGTAGGTCTCTGCAAGCTTATTGGTTGGACTGTGCACTTCTTGCTTGACCTATTTGTAGAAGAGATCTTTCAGTCAGACATAATGAGCATGGCAGTATTTCTGGGGAGCGGAGCCTTTGGCAGTACAATAATCAGAACCCACTGTAATTTTCTCCCTTTGAATGTATGAATGCTCTGGGTCAGCTCCGGGGAGAAAGCCAGTATGTCATCGGAGGCCAAGGCACAGTTTGTTCATCATATAGGACTAAAGCAATTGGCTTTTAAATCGGCGGCCAGAGAGAGGGACCAATGCAGCTGGGTTTGAAATTTAACCCATTAATATTAATTTAAATGGAAGGACATCATGTAAGAGTTGCTCTGAACTTGTTTGATTGCTCTGGTTAATCCCAAACACCACATCATTTGACTTCTGCAGAAGGGAAGAAATATTATTCTTGCAAGCAATGCCAGACTAGACTTCCCAAAGAATATGTTTTCCATCGCAGGACATGTTAACTCCCTAGCTTCGATTGACCACAACACCCAGGGTTAGTGAAGTGTTGGTGTGGGTGTAAAGGAGGTAATCACACTGACAGTGATTTTCCACGAGAATGCGAACGGACATCATTCATTTTCAGTTAAAGCTGGTGATTTCCAGAAAAAACACAAGAGACAAAGCAGAGCTCAACTTAGTGCAACTGCCCAGCAAAGTGATCAATGGGAACACTAAATGAAACAAGAAGTTATTAATACCATGCTGGTACTAACTGCAAAACTCCTTTTGACTGAATCTACACTTGCTATAATCATACTCGAAGAGATCATATGCCTGTTTATGTAATGTTTTAGTTATTTGATCTCATCTTTTCCGCAATTAATGTTTGCTGTTTAACGTGTTAAAAATAATGAACTATTTTTTCACTTCCTAAAGTACAGTAGCTATGGTAATGTCTTTTCCCCCGTCCTTTGGCTAGTTTTGCAGTTTATGATCACACTATCTGTGTGGCACAGGAGAGATCGTCCTCGATGGGTGTGACGCGTGAGACTCACATGTAGGACACTTTCATGCTGCCATTTCTGTCTGGCTGCCTGCTTTTCATCATCAGTCTCAGTGATTAAGACACGCAGGTGTAAGTGTGCAAACAAGTATGAACACCGTGACACTGACGTTGTATGGAGAGGATCGGTCCTCTCATGAAAATATTGATACCAAATATTCAAACTAGTAATTTTATTGAGAAAATGAATGCACAAAATAAACTTTAAATGAAACAGGTGAGCGTTTGATATCACTGATGTAAATCCTTTGTTGCAATGCTTCCTGATGCGGCAAAGTTTGAATTTTTAACAAGTGTGGCATTTGACTGGATGGAGACGAACATCGAGAAATAAAGACTTGAATTTCAGTGTTTTTCTCAAAGCAGAAGATCTGGATTACAGTTCACAAATAAAATACCTTTATGATTATTTTATAGTGTATTTTATGGTCACTTTTTGAGCCAAATCACATTCATAAAACTCCTCATGTATCACACAGCAAACAAAATAAATTTTGAATGGTGGTTAAATGAAATTTTATTCGTTTCATGATTTTAAAGTGTAGTCTTGTTTAAATGATGTAATCTTCCGTCAGACAGAACAGAAAGAAATGTTAAAATTACAAATGAATCGAGTACTAAACTGTGTTAAATTGCACTAAATCACCAATTCTGTTATTCAATCATGAACTTAATTATCAATTATTCTCAGTACATTTGCTAAAATGTCTAACAAGAAATAACCTTGACATCCTTTAAAAAAAAAAAAAGAATTTATCAATTTCAAATCAATTTGGTCACAAGCCTGGTCTGGCCACATAATGTCTTCTGTAGAGCTGATCTATATAGCTGAACTGAACTCATTTCATATTCAATGATCTTTACACAGTTATTGAACTGACTGCAGCTGAATTGTCTTTTTAGAGCTGCTTTACAGCAGAATTGAACTCTGTTTGCATCAATAAATCATTCCTGTTTATCCACATAAAGTTGCTTTGAAACAATCTGTATAAAAATAAAGCTGACTTGAACAAATATTTTTATATGTAAAAATGCACCTAAATAAATGATTTAAACATCGTATCAGACATTAAATGAATATGAAATTGATCTACACTCTTTTTAATATGCTTTTACCAGAACCATGATTTTAAAAGCACAACTGTGTGAATTAACAAGCTCAACTATTTCTCTTGTTTTGGAGGGAATACAATACAAAACATTTGGAATATATTGAAAATAAATGTCGCTTCCACAAGGAAGATCTGCTACAGGGACAGAGCAACCTTATCAATGAACTTGGCCAGTCGAATATCCTTCTTTGACAGTCCTCCACAGTCATGTGTGGATAAAGTGATCTGGACCTGAAAGATAGTAAGAAACTCTATCATTCGATAACTATTATCCAAGAAACAACACTTTTAATAACTGTGAGCTACGAGGTCGTTAATTGATCGTATTTGCTTCTGTTGAAGCTGTCAGCCTGTTTATTATTTTTAAAATAATTGAGTTTAATAGTAGAATTCATGGTGAAAAACTACATTACCCATGATACTGTATATATATATATATATATATATATATTTATAAAATCAAATGAGCAGTTGTATATTTCTCCATTTTTAATTCGATTATGCTGTTTGCAATGCTTCATGGGATTGTAGTTCTTTCGCTCATTAAAGCCGGTAAAGTACCTTTGAATTTCTGGCAGATTTTTAAATACTTTTTTGCTTCAAAATCAGTTTGTAGTGTTGTGATGCACCTCACAGCTGGTTGGCTTGGTTCACTTTAACCAAGACTATTTAAAAATCTCTGAGAGAAAAACGAATGGAAAAAAATAGGGAAAAAGCGGGTGGCACTAACGCCGTCTATATTCCTCACGGCGCCGTTAGCCTCCCGCACAGTGAGCCGATTCACAAAACCCCGTGTCATAACCACTGCTGCTCATTTCACAAAGAGAGTTTCCACTACAGATCGTCAGGATTACTCTCTCCACTTCAACATGACATGAAATGTGAGCTAGTGCACTACACAGTGCGAGTGTTTGCCGTGCAAATGCAACACGTTCAAAGGCCTGATGTGTGTGGCCTCTCATCTACTTTAAACACTGTGTATTCATGTTAAACATTTGGGGAAACATTATAAACTGCTGCTCCGGGGTGAGAAATACGCGGCTTATTACCTTGTTATAAACATTGAACCACTCCGGATGATGGTCCATCTTCTCTGCCTGCAGAGCCACTCGACACATGAAGCCGAACGCCTGAGGAACAGAAAACACACGCTGGAAGATCAGTTTTACACCAGAGAGCTTCTTCTGAATGATTAGCAGATCCACAGGAAATAATGCTTGATTAAATGATCAAGTTGCTGAGAAGCCTGTATTTTGAGAGGAATATATATTTTTAATAACTTGTTTGCACATGGTTCAATGACATAACACTGTAATTCTGTACATATTTAACAGAGGAATGGACTACAGGTTTGGCCAAGTGATGAGTAGAGTAAGTGTCTGTAATGCGACCCCTGGAGCATGTTTAGCTGATCTGTGATTGGAGGATGACAAAGTTACAGAGTCATCCAATCAGAAGCGAGCACAAGCTAAACCCCCTGTGAAAAAAAAACAAAAACGCACTGGCTATTTCAGAGCAATTTCCCAATGCAATCTCAATTAAGCCTTTAAATACTTCCTTAGCTAATTAAGTCAACTGAACCGCCATTGTACACAAGTCATCTGAGGGCTCGGCCAAAATCTCTCATAATGAAACAGGAGTAGTTTAAAAAGAGAGAGGAGGAGGAAATTACAAGTGTCGTATATTGTACGTAATTTGGGGAGCTCGTTCTCCAGCACATGATGTAACGCAATTGGCTATTTTATCAAAGCAGCTATCAAGGAAAGCGTCCTGTTATCCATTTAAAGTGATTGACAAAATCCTGCAACTCGACTCCGTCAGCAATTTAAGCACACAGTCTGCTTTTGCTCAACTTTCATTTGGAATATTGGCAATTATTCAATAGCAGGGCATGATAATGATGGCCGCAACATTTCCTTTCTGACGTTTGGCTGACCTGTCACAGAATAAACCTTCGAATCTGATTTGAGCTCACTCCCCAAAACTAGACCGGATGTTTGCTGAATCTCAAACATAGAGAGCTCTACTACACCTAAACCCAAACCAAACAAACTGAGCGCATTTTACAATCCAGTGTTGTTGAGCATTAAACACGCAGACGGCCGGAGCGCTGCCTCTGATAGCCGGTGGAGGAGGTCAAGGCCCGTGGTTCTGGGCTCTTTTGTTAGCGGTGTATTGTGTGGAGCGACGCCTTCAGTCTGTCAGGAGCAGGTAATTAGACTTGACATGTTACAGGCCTCATCTCAAATAATCAGAACCACCGCCGCGGGACCGCCGCACGCTTCCACGCACGCCACTTTAGGGGCATTTTGTGTTATTACGGCATGATTGTCATAAAACACTGGATGAGACCGGGGTGGCATTGCCGTAGTTTCAAACACATGTGCCTGCGATTTACAGATCGGTTTTCTGCAGAGCAATATTGGGCTTACGCTCTCGCAGGCAGGCCTAAACGCAGACAGATTGAGCTTCACTCTCTCGAAGATCATCACGCACCGTCACCATCGGACACTTAATTCCTTCAGAGTAAATGAGCGTGATTACGGCCCGACCCTCCTGATGGAAACCAATCGGCTCGAAATACCGACAGCGTTCTCCCAGAATGCCTTGACATGCATCCTGTTTCAATGCAAATGATTTTAATAATTTATTCCACATCAGTTGGTTTTGTTTGAGGACCTGGATTTTACTGTGGCATATGAAAGTCAAAAGGTTTACTCCCCTCCTATTCATGTTGTGTCCAGTTATTTGTGTCAGCATCGAATTAATGACGGGTTTGGCTTTAGTTGTGCTCCGACAGATTTCACAAAGAGATTAAATCAAATAAAGAAAGGCCTGGTTTCACAGACAGGGCTTAGATTAAGCCTGGATTAGGCCTTAATTCAATTAGGACATTTAAGCAGCTTTTATAAACGTGCCTCAGAAAACAACATTACTGATCTGCTTCTTGAGACAAAACAATGGCACTGATGGATTTCAAGATATGCTGCTTTCAGTTAAAACAGCTCAAACATGCATTTTAATCAAGGACTAGACTTAAGCCTTGTCCGTGAAACCACAGAGTTCTAGTCTAAAGACCTTCTTCCACTGGATCTTTAAACATTTACACACAGAAATCAGTGTCAATCATCTGCGCTACCCAAAGTCCAGGGAAAAGGATGCAGGGTCAAGACAAAATCAGTGACGTGCAGAAGAGAGAATGAGTGAGATGTGCAAATGGAAAAATGTGAGGTCACTATTACAAGGACAGGCAAACAAAGTGAACAAAAGAGAAACAGAGAGACTGATGGGATAGTTAGTGGTTTTCTGAGGCACATGAAACATTTTAACCAATCTGATTGTTTGTGAAAGAAATCATTTTGATCAGAACTTCAATTGCTGCCAAGAACAGCTCTGCTCTCTCTCACGGTAATGCAGACTGACATGAAGGGAGTGAAAAGCAGCGTTCGGAGGGGGAAGGGAGAGAAAAACCTGCTTACAGAGAGAAGAGAGCGAGCGAGGCCTTCAACACACACATGCCTGTTTCATGCGCACTCACGCCACCCTTCAAAATATGACTATTTTAAAGAAATTAATACTTTTATTCATCAAGGATGCATTCAGTTCATCAAAAGTGACAGTAAAGACATTTAAAATGTTACAAAAGACTCTATTTCAAATAAATGCTGTTCTTTTAGAACTTTCTATTCATCAGAATCCTGAAAAAAAATTTTTTATCACAGTTTCCACACAAATATGACTGTTTTCAACACTGATAATAATCATAAATGTTTCTTGAGCATCAAATCATCATATTAAAATGATTTCTGAAGGATCATGTGACACTGAAGACTGGAGTAATGATGCTGAAAATTCAGCTTTGATCACAGGAATAAATTACACTTTACTATATATTCACATAGAAAACAGCTGATTTACACTGGAATAATATTTCACTGTTTTTACTGTATTTTTGATCAAATAAATGCAGCTTTGGTGAGCAGAAGAGACTCTTTCAGAGTTTTTAGTAGCTGTCAAAAGAAATTCATCTTCTACTTGGCCATCAAAATACAGGCTTCTCAATGAGAAGAAGGGCTCCAAGAAAGTGGTTAGGTTTACACCTGCAACTAATAAAGCGACAATTGGAATTTAGAAGGGCAACGGATCCAGCTGTGTTTCTCTGTTAAAGCCGTTTGGACCACAATGGCCCTGAACAGCAACACAAACTCTAGGCCTGTTAGAGAAAGTGATCTGGACTCAAGAGACTCAGTGATTCTGCTGTGTTTCTGCAGCGACATCTAGAGCTCACGGAGGAACTGAGGCACGTCACAGATCACAGCAGTGCAGTGAAAATGAGTTTTGTATGGTGGCACACCTGGTTGAAGGTTTTGAAGTGCAGCTCCTTGTAAAGAGCGTCACGCTCATCGACCTCCACCCAGCCGGTGGCCTTCAGCTCCAGGAGGAACTGCTCCCGCTCCGACGGGGACAGCCAGTCTGCGGCCTGCAGAAACAAGCCATACTCACTTCATCTCACTTCAGCTCACTTCAGCTCACATCACCTCACTTCATCTCACTTCATCTCACATCATCTCACTTCATCTCACTTCAGCTCACTTCATCTCACTTCAGCTCACTTCAGCTCACATCAGCTCACTTCATCTCACTTCAGCTCACATCACCTCACTTCAGCTCACTTCATCTCACATCACCTCACTTCATCTCACTTCATCTCACATCACCTCACTTCATCTCACTTCATCTCACATCACCTCACTTCAGCTCACTTCAGCTCACTTCAGCTCACATCACCTCACATCACCTCACTTCAGCTCACATCATCTCACATCACCTCACATCACCTCACTTCATCTCACTTCAGCTCACATCATCTCACATCACCTCACATCACCTCACTTCAGCTCACTTCACCTCACATCACCTCACTTCATCTCACATCACCTCGCATCACTTCACTTCAGCTCACATCACCTCACTTCACCTCACTTCAGCTCACATCATCTCACTTCAGCTCACTTCAGCTCACATCATCTCACTTCATCTCACTTCAGCTCACATCATCTCACTTCATCTCACTTCAGCTCACATCATCTCACATCACCTCACTTCAGCTCACTTCATCTCACATCACCTCACTTCAGCTCACTTCATCTCACTTCAGCTCACATCACCTCACTTCAGCTCACTTCAGCTCACTTCATCTCACTTCAGCTCACTTCATCTCACATCACCTCACTTCAGCTCACATCATCTCACATCACCTCACATCACCTGACTTCATCTCACTTCAGTTCACATCATCTCACATCACCTCACATCACCTCACTTCACCTCACTTCAGCTCACATCACCTCACTTCAGCTCACTTCAGCTCACATCACTTCACTTCATCTCACATCACCTCACTTCAGCTCACTTCAGCTCACTTCACCTCACTTCAGCTCACATCACCTCACTTCAGCTCACTTCAGCTCACTTCACCTCACATCACCTCACATCACTTCACTTCAGCTCACATCACCTCACTTCAGCTCACTTCATCTCACATCATCTCACTTCAGCTCACATCATCTCACTTCAGCTCACTTCATCTCACTTCATCTCACATCACCTCACTTCAGCTCACATCACCTCACTTCACCTCACTTCAGCTCACATCACCTCACTTCAGCTCACTTCACCTCACATCACTTCACTTCAGCTCACTTCATCTCACATCACCTCACTTCAGCTCACATCATCTCACATCACCTCACATCACCTCACTTCAGCTCACTTCACCTCACTTCATCTCACTTCACCTCACTTCAGCTCACATCATCTCACATCACCTCACATCACCTCACTTCAGCTCACTTCATCTCACATCACCTCACATTACTTCACTTCATCTCACATCACCTCACTTCATCTCACATCACCTCACATCACATCACCTCATATCACCTCACTTCAGCTCACTTCAGCTCACATCATTTCACTTCAGCTGACTTCATCTCACTTCACCTCACATCACCTCACTACAGCTCACTTCAGCTAACTTCATCTCACTTCAGCTCACATCACCTCACTTCAGCTCACATCAGCTCACTTCAGCTCACTTCAGCTCACATCATTTCACTTCATCTCACATCATCTCACTTCAGCTCACTTCAGCTCCATCTCACATCAGCTCACTTCATCTCACTTCATCTCACATCAGCTCACTTCATTTCACTTCATCTCACATCACCTCACTTCAGCTCACTTCATCTCACATCATTTCACTTCAGCTCACATCATCTCACATCATCTCAAATCACCTCACTTCAGCTCACATCATCTCACATCATCTCAAATCACCTCACTTCATCTCACTTCAGCTCACATCACCTCACATCACTTCACTTCATCTCACATCATCTCACATCAGCTCACTTAAGCTCCATCTCACATCAGCTCACTTCATCTCACTTCATCTCACATCAGCTCACTTCAGCTCACTTCATCTCACATCATCTCACTTCAGCTCACATCATCTCACATCAGCTCACTTCAGCTCCATCTCACATCAGCTCACTTCATCTCACATCAGCTCACTTCATTTCACTTCATCTCACATCACCTCACTTCAGCTCACTTCAGCTCACATCACCTCACTTCAGCTCACTTCATCTCACATCAGCTCACATCAGCTCACATCATCTCACATCATCTCAAATCACCTCACTTCAGCTCACATCATCTCACATCATCTCAAATCACCTCACTTCAGCTCACATCATCTCACTTCATCTCACATAATCTCAAATCACCTCACTTCAGCTCCATCTCACATCAGCTCACTTCATTTCACTTCATCTCACATCAGCTCACTTCATTTCACTTCATCTCACATCATCTCACTTCAGCTCACATCATCTCACATCATCTCAAATCACCTCACTTCAGCTCACATCATCTCACATCATCTCACTTCAGCTCACAATCTCAAATCACCTCACTTCAGCTCACATCATCTCACATCATCTCACTTCAGCTCACATCATCTCACATCATCTCACATCATCTCACTTCAGCTCACATCATCTCACATCATCTCAAATCACCTCACTTCAGCTCACATCATCTCACATAATCTCAAATCACCTCACTTCAGCTCACTTCAGCTCACATCACCTCACATCACTTCACTTCATCTCACATCATCTCACATCAGCTCACTTCAGCTCCATCTCTCATCAGCTCACTTCATCTCACATCAGATCACTTCATTTCACTTCATCTCACATCATCTCACTTCAGCTCACATCATTTCACTTCATCTCACATCAGCTCACTTCAGCTCCATCTCACATCAGCTCACTTCATCTCACTTCATCTCACATCAGCTCACTTCATTTCACTTCATCTCACATCACCTCACTTCAGCTCACTTCATCTCACATCATCTCACATCATCTCAAATCACCTCACTTCAGCTCACTTCAGCTCACATCATCTCACTTCATCTCACATAATCTCAAATCACCTCACTTCAGCTCACTTCATCTCACATCATTTCACTTCATCTCACATCATCTCATATCAGCTCACTTCAGCTCCATCTCACATCAGCTCACTTCATCTCACTTCATCTCACATCAGCTCACTTCATTTCACTTCATCTCACATCACCTCACTTCAGCTCACTTCATCTCACATCATCTCACTTCAGCTCACATCATCTCACATCATCTCAAATCACCTCACTTCAGCTCACATCATCTTACATCATCTCAAATCACCTCACTTCAGCTCACATCATCTCACTTCATCTCACATAATCACAAATCACCTCACTTCAGCTCACTTCATCTCACATCACCTCACATCACTTCACTTCATCTCACATCATCTCACATCAGCTGACTTCAGCTCACTTCAGCTCCATCTCACATCAGCTCACTTCATCTCACTTCATCTCACATCAGCTCACTTCATTTCACTTCATCTCACATCACCTCACTTCAGCTCACTTCATCTCACATCATCTCACTTCAGCTCACATCATCTCACTTCATCTCACATCATCTCACATCATCTCAAATCACCTCACTTCAGCTCACATCACCTCACTTCATCTCACTTCAGCTCACATCACCTCACGTCACCTCACTTCAGCTCACATCATCTCACTTCGGCTCACTTCATCTCACTTCAGCTCACATCATCTCACTTCAGCTCACATCATCTCACATCACCTCACTTCACCTCACATCATCTCACTTCAGCTCACATCATCTCACATCACCTCACTTCACCTCACATCATTTCACTTCATCTCACATCAGCTCACTTCAGCTCCATCTCACATCAGCTCACTTCATCTCACTTCATCTCACATCAGCTCACTTCATTTCACTTCATCTCACATCACCTCACTTCAGCTCACTTCATCTCACATCATCTCACATCATCTCAAATCACCTCACTTCAGCTCACTTCAGCTCACATCATCTCACTTCATCTCACATAATCTCAAATCACCTCACTTCAGCTCACTTCATCTCACATCATTTCACTTCATCTCACATCATCTCACATCAGCTCACTTCAGCTCCATCTCACATCAGCTCACTTCATCTCACTTCATCTCACATCAGCTCACTTCATTTCACTTCATCTCACTTCATTTCACTTCATCTCACATCACCTCACTTCAGCTCACTTCATCTCACATCATCTCACTTCAGCTCACATCATCTCACATCATCTCAAATCACCTCACTTCAGCTCACATCATCTCACATCATCTCAAATCATCTCACATCATCTCACATCAGCTCACTTCAGCTCCATCTCACATCAGCTCACTTCATCTCACTTCATCTCACATCAGCTCACTTCATTTCACTTCATCTCACATCACCTCACTTCAGCTCACTTCATCTCACATCATCTCACTTCAGCTCACATCATCTCACATCATCTCAAATCACCTCACTTCAGCTCACATCATCTCACATCATCTCAAATCACCTCACTTCAGCTCACATCATCTCACTTCATCTCACATAATCACAAATCACCTCACTTCAGCTCACTTCATCTCACATCACCTCACATCACTTCACTTCATCTCACATCATCTCACATCAGCTGACTTCAGCTCACTTCAGCTCCATCTCACATCAGCTCACTTCATCTCACATCAGCTCACTTCAGCTCACTTCATCTCACTTCATCTCACATCAGCTCACTTCATTTCACTTCATCTCACATCACCTCACTTCAGCTCACTTCATCTCACATCATCTCACTTCAGCTCACATCATCTCACATCATCTCAAATCACCTCACTTCAGCTCACATCATCTCACATCATCTCAAATCACCTCACTTCAGCTCACATCATCTCACTTCATCTCACATAATCACAAATCACCTCACTTCAGCTCACTTCATCTCACATCACCTCACATCACTTCACTTCATCTCACATCATCTCACATCAGCTGACTTCAGCTCACTTCAGCTCCATCTCACATCAGCTCACTTCATCTCACATCAGCTCACTTCATTTCACTTCATCTCACATCACCTCACTTCAGCTCACTTCATCTCACATCATCTCACTTCAGCTCACATCATCTCACTTCATCTCACATCATCTCAAATCACCTCACTTCAGATCACTTCAGCTCACATCATCTCACTTCATCTCACATCATCTCACATCATCTCAAATCACCTCACTTCAGCTCACATCACCTCACTTCATCTCACTTCAGCTCACATCACCTCACGTCACCTCACTTCAGCTCACATCATCTCACTTCGGCTCACTTCATCTCACTTCAGCTCACATCATCTCACATCACCTCACTTCACCTCACATCATCTCACTTCAGCTCACATCATCTCACATCACCTCACTTCACCTCACATCATCTCACTTCAGCTCACATCAGCTCTTCAGTGGGATATTACATGAAAAGATTAAACTTTCTCTCAGACTTTAAGGTTTACCATCAGAAATGTGCTTGTTTTGGACTCTTTTAGTGTGCAGTAATAGAGGTAAAATACATATTTTTGTACTTGCACAGATCGATTACTTCCTTCTTTCGTGGTCTAGAGATTTATACATTTATGAAAAAAAATGTTGATATAAAAAAATGTTATCCATGTTGTAAAATGCTCTTGGTCATTAATAACTGTTTGCTTGCTCTAATATCTCATTGTTTAACACATGTCATGATTCAATATTGTGGCTTTTGTTCCCCAGGTGAAAAAAGTACACTTCTATAATGTACTTAAAGTGCTCTATTTTCGTGCAATATTTTTGTACTTAATATACTAAAAATTATTCTTTAGTACATCTTAAGATAATCTTAAAATCTTAATCTTAAGATAAACATCTAAGTGCACTCAACTATTTTGAGACAGCATGAAATATGAACTAAAATGTGCTTTTAATATACTATCTCTGAATTAAAAATATATTTAGCTACCACTTGTAGTACACTATGGGTTCAAATGTACTATAAGTGGTATCTAAATACATTTTTTAAATACAGAGATAGTATGTTAAAAGCACATTTTAGTTCATATTTCATGCGGTCTCAAAATAGCACAGTTGAGTACACTTAGATGTTCTTAGGATTATCTTAAGATGTACTAAAGAAGAATTTTTAGTATATTAAGTACAAAAATATTGCACGAAAATAGAGCACTTTAAGTACATTATAGAAGTGTACTTTTTTTTCACCTGGGTCGTCAGGTTAAAAGGGTCTCTGTGCGCCATCTGCCGGTGAGACAAGCGTCACTGCAAATACTGCAAAACATCATGACTTTACTTGTGTCCAACTAACACAAACTACAAGGGGTGTGTGTGTGTGTGTGTGTGTGTGTGTGTGCGCTTGAGCATGTACCAAGGACAGATTTGTAAGCAGAAGTGAACTAAACTTCATTCTGATTTGTAAAAAATAAATACAGTTTTCTGGAATTTACAGTCAAATTACACCAAAGACAGAATATCAATAGACAACATAGGCCTCTAAATAACAATATTCAAAGTAACACAAAGCAATGAGAAAGAGAGAGAGATCCACTAGATGGCGCTCGAGTCCAGCGGTTGTTTCACATGCTGATTTCTTAGACTAGTCTTAGTCAAAGTTAATAGTCAGTAGTCATCTAATTTTTTCTTAGTCATAACTTTTCTTTTTTTTTAGAGTAAGTTACTGAAACGGGTACATTGATCTCATTAGAATGCCAAAAGACTGATTACCTCTTGGCTAATTGCTAGTTGGTCAGATTAGTTAGTTAGTAAGTGTGTTGTTGTATATTGTCTCACACACACGCTGAATAAGACAAGCCACTTCTGCTTGTCTAGGAAAGCAAATGTAATAGATTAGATGCCGAACACTGGTACAAACGTGCGGGTGCTCAAACAATAGCTGCTCTCCTGAAGCTCGTGCATGTCTCTAGTCTAAAGCCTTTGATTGGTCGACGAGCTGCCGACGTCAGCACTGCAATGAAACAGGCTCGCGCTCCTGCTTACAGGTCAAAATAAACACCAAGTCTTACCATTTTACCTGTCCGGCTGTCTGAAGACAGAGTGCAGCGGGTTAGTTTAGTGAAAACACTCGGCCATTGGCGGCTGGAGGTCAGAGTAAACATTAACCAGCTCATCGCCGCCCTGTGACAGCAGCAGCAGCAGCACGTGAACACCGAGAGCTGCCCGCGACACCGCCTGACCAGAATACCACAGTGCCGATGATGATGATGATGACGAGGATAGGGTTACCATAAACCAGGGGTGCCCAATCCTGTTCCTGGAGATCTACCTACCTTCAAAGTTTAGCTCCAACCCTGATAAAACACACCTGAATCAGTTAATTAAGATCTCCAGGAGCACGTGATAATTACAGACAGGTGTGTTGAGCAAGGCTGGAGCTAAACTTTGCAGGTAGGTAGTCGATCTCCAGGAACAGGATTGGGCACCCCTGCCCTAAACCTTTTTATGGAATATGGCAGTTTATTATTAATGATTTATCGGTGCAAATCATTATTTTTGTGTTAAATTCATGCGTCTCGTAATCTTGAATCAGAATATCTTCCTCTTGCAGCATCTCTTCTCTTCTCTGATGATGAGGGCGGGGCAACCTGTCACTCACATGAGATCCACCAATAGCAAACCACAACCATCCAATCAATTCCCCACAGACAAACTCAAGCCCCGCCCTACATTTGTTCTTGTTTGAGAAGCGTTTCACTCTGATATACGACACAATAGAGAAGAAAAGACTAGAGTAACTTCTGTTTCATGACGACTTTAATGAAGTCTGGCTGTGAAATCTATTGTAAATGATTATGAATCTGTATTTGGGGTGTTTGTTAACATGTTTTTATGTAATGTTGTTTGATTTAGTTCTTTAATGAAAATAAATAAATAATATGAGCCAATGTCTTTACATTCACACACTTAATTTATTCTGCAAACATTCTCACACACACACACACACACACACACACACACACACACACACACACACACACACACACACACACACACACACACCGACTCTAATCCTGGTGTTCGTGGTCCTGTCCCGGGATCAGCCACCGGATGCTGTCCGTACAGAGGATGGCATAGAGAGTGAAGCCGGATATGAAGAGGACAGAGAACACAAAGAGCCAGTCGATGCTCTTGACGGGAACCGCAGGCAGAGGTCCGACGCGGTCGTCTTCCTGAACGCTCTGATCCGGGCTTGCTTCAAAACCTGGAGAACGGCGGGAAAGAGTGAGTCACTGAACGTGTGGCTTCATTACCATCCACCAGGAATAAAGGCCTCACCGGTCTGGTTTGTTATGAAGGACGTCAGCGTGTCCAGCGTTCGGTCCGTCTGGTTGAACCGGGCCATGGGTTTGGCACCTTGAAACAGGAGTATGTTGGGAACGGCTACGGTTCCGAACCGCGTCGAGAGACTGAACGGAGAGAAACAAACACCGATAGAAACACATTCAGCGGCTCACGGTGTGAAAGTGAAGAGCGAGACCGACCTGCTGTGCTGAGAGGCGTCGAGCGCGAGGAAGTGCATGCTGGGAAAGACCCGAGGCAAGGCGTTGAAGTGAGGCGCGAGACCGGCGGAAAACTGACACCACGGCGTATAAAAGAGGACCAGCGAACACTCGGAGCTGTTGGCATTCAGGAGCTCCATCAGGTCCTGCGGGAGAAACCAAAGGCAGTGATGTGATGTCTGTCTCCAGTGGGAAAGAAATGAAGGAAAACATTCCAGGATTTTTCTCCATATAGTGGACTTCACTGGGGTTCAACGGGTTGAAGGTCCAAATGTCAGTTTCAGTGCAGCTTCAAAGAGCTCTACATGATCCCAGACGAGGAATAAGAGTCTCATCTAGAGAAACCATCAGACATTTACTAAAAAAAATAAACATTATATACTTTTTAACCACAAATGCTCGTCTTGCACTGCTCTGTGATGCTCCACGCATGACGTAATCATGTTGGAAAGATCACGTGTGACGCAGGCGGAAGTACTGCGGAAGGGCGAAAAACTCAATCTCATTTTCTCCTCCAACATCGTTGTTTTACCTTTTTTTGCCGTTTCACACACCGCCAGCGACTTTTCCGCTGCATGTCGCTAGTCTCTCCTGTGAAGTCGCTTGTGGGCGTTCCTAGTGCTGTCGCTCTAATGTCATTGATAGACTGCACATCTGATCATATCTATAGAAAATGCAATCACACATGATATATAAAACTAAGAAATCATAATTAAAAGTAATATTCTGCTGTTGTAGAGTGTTGTGACTGCAGAGCTCAGTGCATTAAATCATTAACTAGACTAACGATCGATCTATCAACAAATTAAACTCACTCATACTGTCATAAAATACTAAAACGTCATTCAAATTTGACGAATAATCAATTTTCTTGTCCCTAATAATGGACACAATGCAGGGAAACTGTAATATGAACTGCAGCAATTAACAACACAAAACGTATGAATCAAACTCACAAGACTGCCGACAGTTTCTTTTCCACGCATCGTTTTACTATATCCATGTACAGTCAAATCATATAAAACAGTGAAATCGCTCTGGGACTATTCCTGTCTGTCTGTCCTGCACTCGAGACGGTGGCGTGAGCTCCACTCCTATTGGTTGTCGCTCGTGAAATTCGCTCCTGATTTGCATAAAGTTGAAATATCTGAACTTTCTGTCGCTCTTGTCGCCGGAAGTCGCCAGCGCTCCATTGAGATGAATGGGATCCTGTCGCTGGCGGTGTGAACGGGGCTTCAGTCTTTGACGTTCACTTTGTAAACACTGGATCTGTTCTTCCGCCTGTGTCACACGTGACCTTTCCAACATGATTACGTCATGCGTGGAGCATCACAGAGCAGTGCAAGACGAGCATTTGTGGTTAAAAAGTATATAATGTTTATTTTTTTTAGTAAATGTCCGATGGTTTCTCTAGATTAGACTCTTATTCCTCGTCTGGGATCATGTAGAGCTCTTTGAAGCTGCACTGAAACTGACATTTGGACCTTCAACCCGTTGAACCCCAGTGAAGTCCACTATATGGAGAAAAATCCTGGAATGATTTCCTCAAAAACCTTCATTTCTTTTCCACTGAAGAAAGAAAGACATGAACATCTTGGATGACATGGAGGAGAGTAAATTATTAATTTTCATTCTTAAGTGAATTAATCCTTTAAACCAACCCATACCTGTCCTAACCTCACCTTATCTCCTCAAAAACTGTTTTCAACATTGATAATAATCATAAATGTTTCTCGAGCATCAAATCATCATATCAGAATGATTTCTGAAGGATCATGTGACACTGAAGACTGGAGTAATGATGCTGAAAATTCAGCTTTGATCACAGGAATAAATTACACTTTACTATATATTCACATAGAAAACAGCTGCTTTACAATAATTCAGTCATTACAGTATTTCTGATCAAATAAACACGCACCTGAGACGCGTTGAGCACGTGCACCGTGAAGCGCGCGATCCCGCTGATGTTCCGCCGGTCGCAGGTGACTTTGTAGGTCTTGGCGGTCTCGGTGAAGTTCTGGTTCTGGTTGTCGCTGGTGTCGGTGTGGATGACCGCGGACAGCAGCGGTTTCTCCTCCTCAGCACACGGTTCTCCCAGCAGCTCTTTGGGAATCAGATGCTGCATCCCTGCGGGAGAAGGAGCCGTTTCCATCACGGCATCGGCCATCTCCGCCGTCTTGAAGCGCCTCTGAGGCGGATCTGAGGGGTCAGGCTCCTCGCCGACACCTGCAGTGACAAACACAGTAACATCACGAGCGGGTCGGGTCATCATAAACACGTTATAAGCGCTATTAGTGTGTTTATACCTCCGTGTGTCAGGCGCACGAGCGCGGCGATCATCAGCGGCAGCGCGAGTCCGTGAGTCCAGATCATCTCACCGTTCAGCGCGCGACGCGATGATGCTAATGTTGATGTTTTGTTGGTTTCAATGAACTCGAAGGGAGAGATTCTACGTCCGGTTCACGACAGAATCACGTGACTTCGGCGTTTAAACAACTCTATCTTAATAAAGCTTTATTGGCGTGGCTGTAATACAGAAAATATTCGTGATAGTGAAAAATACGCCAATAAGAAGCAAATGCTGTCGACTAATAATTTATTTTAAGCAGTTTATTCCTAAAGCCGCACTCAGGACGATTTTTGTTGTTGTAGAAATTAGTAGATAATCGCATAATTGTTTAATTCTCTTAATTCCGAACTGACGTGTAAAAGAAAGTTGTTTCTACAAAATGGTTAATTTAAATTCATTATCTGGAACATAAAGGACTGTGATTGGTTCATCCTCAGAAGCGCGGAGAAAAGTAACAGGAAACACGTGACAACTCCACCGCTGCGGTAACGGCTGCGAGACGAACAAAAATATTTGATAAAAACACTGACGAACTTTATTATCAGTGATGCATAAAGTACTGGAAAACCATACTTGAGTAAAGTATAGATATCTTACCAGAAAATGACTGTTGTAGAAGTGAAAGTCACTGTTTAGAATGTTACTTGAGTAAAAGTTTTAAAGTATGTGATTTTTTTTTTTGTACTTAAGTACGAAAAGTATTTTTTTTTTATATTAAATGTAACGTTACTTATGTATTGAAAGTAAAAGTACAAGTAAATGTAAAATACAAAAGGAGCAAAAAAATATTATTAAAAATTGTTCTATACACAGTTTGAGCAGCAAGATTGTGTTCAGTTTTAACTCTTTCTTACATTTTGTTTCTTTGAATTAAAAAAAGGCTAAATGTTTATTGTAAATTTTAAATATAAAAAATACTAATATATTAATTATGCATTGATCATTCATGTTAATTCGTATGCATTATAACTAATTTAAGACAACTTTAAAATGTTAAAATGTAAATGTTGAAATGAAAAATGAACAATACTTTTATTAACCTTATTTAATGTTACAAATGGACTCTCATTTTAGTGTTTCCGTTTCATATAAATCCAAACAGTCATGCTTAAAAATTATCATCTTTACACACAAAGGCATAGCATGGGTTTATTATATGTATACTTTCACACATTATTTGCCTCTATTTTAGAAAACTTGATGATTATAATCAAAATATGTGTTACAGTGCCGATAAACAAAGGACTGAAATCGAATATATTTCTGATTTATGTTTCTGTCGCTGCATGATGAGGATACAGTTTAAATATGCAACTTCGCTGGATAATGAACGCATAACAGCGAACAAATGCATGTAAACTAATGCAAATGAATGGAAACAATCGTGACATTAAACATTTGGTGTTTTTGTCACATTGTTTTAACGGCTTGAGGTACTAATGTTAGCATCCTCTCAGCCTCGACGGCAAACATACTGCTGTTCTCCACTAATGCAGCATCTAACTAACTTTATAATGATATGAAAACATGTACTGTAGTGTATACTGTATAACATACCGTTTTGTTGTGTTTTAAATCTGTTTTTGAAGCGTCCCGCTCTGTGCAGCGCGCAGCCTCACGTCACGTGTCAAAACAAACTCCACCAGGCATCAGTGTTAGTTTTTATTTCGCCTCTAGAGGTCGCTCTCGTACTGTACAATGACAGCGCACTCTTCTCAGCCGCTCCAGCAACGGACGCAACCCGGAAAATGAAATCAACCGCGGTTGTGTGAGCACTTGTTTGCAGTCTGTGTTCTTCCGACTTTATTTTGTAGTAAGTAACGAAAATGCTTTGGGAAAATGTATCGGAGTAAAAGTATAAATTTTATTTAGGAAAAATAGTGGAGTAAAAGTTGACAGAAATATAAAAACTCAAGTAAAGTACAGATTCTCCCAAAAAATACTTAAGTACTGTAACGGAGTATTATTACTTCATTACATTACACCACTGTTTATCAGTCATTAAAGTGAAAATACACATTATTTAGACACACTGTCCGGGTCACTAATCTAATCCTTAACCATATTTAATACTCTCTTATGCCATTCTAATCTAAAACATACTATAGTAAATACTACAGTGTTTATGAACCATACTATAGTAAAGTAATTGAATTAATTTGTTGTGGTAATTCTATAGTTGCTGTGGTAATATAACAACTATAGTAATATAAACAAATTACTTTACCCAATACTGTATTCAGTTTTCTACAACTATATACTACATTAAACTATAGTAAAAACTGAAGTATACTACAGTATTTATTACAGTTGATCAGTTCACTATAGTTAACACTACAGTACACTGTAACATTCATTTAACAAGGTGTTGTAAATACTAATATAATATATACAGTATACTACAATTTACTATAGTATGGTTCAAAAACACTAGTTTTTTTTTCATGTGGGAATTGACTGAAAAAAACAGACTTTGATGTCAAAACATACACTCTATATTAAAAAACTAAAACTATGATATCAGTTTGTACACCATATTTATTTTATGTTATTAGCCTATTTTATAATTTGCTTATTTTCTTATTTTGTACTTTTGTTTATTTTCATCACTTCAGTAAAATAAAATCCCATGCTTTGTATCGAAATAAACATCAATGAGATTTCCTTGATTGTAGTTACATTTTAATAAAACATTCACAAACATTCGTATTCTAACTGTATTACAAAGTAAATGAAAGAGAAAATTAAAAGCCCACGTCACCGATTATGTGAATATAACAAATATTAATAACATAAACCTATTCTGAATGTCATACACTGCTACTGACAGGCTACACTTACTACTGAATCAGTGTGATATTAACCAATAAGAACATTTCACATCACTTGACAGCATTCCCACACATCGTCAGAGCCGGGAGAGTAAATACGGTACAAAAGGAACTATTACAAGACGTGTGATGATTGACAGGTGTGATTAAGATGATCATGATAGAAAGCTGCTGAAGGTCTTTGGTGGAGTGCTGGAGTGATGAAACACCAATGGAGATATTGCACTCTTCATTATCGTGTAAATCAAGCCTAACAACAACCCAACATGACATGCAGTGACATTCAGAGCGATCACATGTGCTGAACTCACAGGTATGTACAGTGTCAGAACCGTGTCCATCAAAGCACACGGACTCATGAGTAGGACGGGAGAGCGCTGTGCAGCGGTAAGGTCAGGCCGCTCCGGGACGGACTGCCATCCGGACACACGGCAGCCGGGGAGAAGCCCTCGGACGGCATGACGGCGACTGGAGGAGGAGTTTTTTGGTGTCGAATGGGGAATCCGCTGAGGAGGAACTGCGGAGCTTGGAGCAACATTTTTGGTGTTCTAGACCAGAAGAAACAGACATGATTTCATCAAACAAATCTGAGAACAAAAGTTTTCATAATGAAACATGCAGCCCTGCGCTAAAGGCCTGATGTACTCACGGCGAAGCTCTGTTTCATTTTGGGTTAAAAATAAGTTGAGCAGCGATTGTACTGCACATCACGACGCTGAATATGTAAATATGTGCTGCACACTTTCCCCTCAATAACAGATGAACACAAATGAGAAAACAGCAGTTCAGAAAGCATCAGATCACAGTGATGTGGAAATGTTTGCGATTCAGTCACGTCACGGTTATTTATGCAGTAGATTGATTTACAGCAGCAGCTTTGACCTCGACTGACTGAACAGACGAAATAAACGAGGAAGGCGGAGCCTCAGAGCCACACCCACCTGTTACATCATCACCACGGACCAATGGGAGTTCAGAAGTGTTTCACTTTGACAAGCTGTTTGAAACTCCAAACGAACTTTGTTTTGGCCTGATTTTGTTTGAAATGACGTCACACCAATTTGTTCTTTGTTTTCGCTTGAAAAACGAACATTACGTCATAATTTTCACACCCTCATGTTGTTTTGAACTTTCTACAGTGATGTTTGGCCGAAAGTTCACGCTTCTCTTTTCCTGATCAAGATCACATTCATCATTGCTCATCGTTGCTCAATCCAGTCATTCCAACAGAAATCTGTGCGATCGGGAGTTTTGTATTTTGTTTTTCAGCTCAGCACAAAGCCGATTCTAGAGATTTCATTGGTCACGTCAATCACAGTGCTGATTTCCTACAACAAACGCTAAACCCTAATCTTAACCAATGGGATTGTCCGCAGGACGGGTTTGCAATGAACTGGTTTGGGCGAAAAAATCACGGCTTTAACACACTGAGTTTATATGAGCAATATGAATAGAGTCTGTTGAGAGAGTATGATCACATGTCACGAGTGGAGGCTCGGACCTGGAAACGGTATTCCTGCATCACAACACAGATTGGATTTCAGTGACGTCACATATTCACACTACTGCGATCTGAATACTGCTGATACTCTCTTCAGGCATATTATATGCAAAACAGCAGCGTGAACATTTTGCGTTACACAGAAGACAGAACAGATTGGGTGCATTAAAGAGATAATTCACCCAAAAATGAAAATTATCCCATGAGTCATAAATATGGATATTTTTCTCACAAAACCCCATCACTTCTCTTCAGAACCCCCTGGAGTCGTGTGGATTACTTTCATGATGGATGGAGGCACTTTTTTGGGCTTCAAAATCTCAACCCCCATTCACTCCCATTATAAAGCCTGGAAGAGCCCAAATATTTTTTTATATAACTCAAATAGTCACATACACCTAGTATGGCTTGAGGACGAGTAAACCATGGGATAATTTCATTTTTGGTAAAGTTAAGGTAATCTGAGAAGGAAAGTGTGGTTTACTCTGCAGCCGTCTCCTCCTTCAGCGCCGCGTCACACGCCGCGGGTTTGTTCATGATGCTGTAGGGGAAGGCGGCTCCGCTGCAGGCGCTGTAGCTCAGCTTCCCCAGGCGAGACGGGCTCTTTATGCTGCCGGGCGGCCGACCGGGACTCACTTTATAGCCCGCGGCCTTGGTGGTTCCCGGCGGCCGGCCCGGACTGGTCTTGAACCCGGCGGCCTTGGTGGTGCCCAGCGGTCTACCCGTGCTGGTTCTGTAACCGGCGGATTTGGTGGTTCCGGCCGGCCGGCCGCGTTTCCCAGACCTCCCGGACGCTCCCTTCTTTTTAGAGTCCCCGCTTTTGTGGTTTCCCTGAGCGCCCGCGGGCCCCTGCGGCAGACGCGGCTCCTCGCGGCACGAGGAGGGTTTGAGGACGGCCGGGGCCGGCGGCGGCAGGTAGGCGAAGCACATCTGTCGAGAGCGCTGAGGAGGGGACGACTGATAGAACTTGGTGGGACACAAATCAAAGTGGCTGGGCGAGAGTCTGCCGTCCTCCGCTAAACACGAGGGCCTGCCGTCCACGCAGTACTCGCCGCTGCCGCCGGACACCTGACGCATCATCTTCTGCTGACACATGAGACATACGTATAACCACGGCTTTGAGTCTGTTCCTGTGTGTTAAAGACTCCATGAAACCGCTGTATGGGTGCAATCTATTTCCTGTTGAAACAGGAAGCTAGGGTCGGGCGCATCGAAGGACTCGTTCCCTGTTTTAAAAAAGCAGCCAGTAGGCTTTAGTTTATGTCACAGTCGTGAAGCGTGATTTGCTGATTGCCAGTCCAATTAGATTTTTTGCTGAGGGCAAGATGAGACGTCAATGATTATTAAAGGGTTAGTTCACCTGAAAATTACATTTCAGTCATTAATTACTCTCCCACATGTCGTTCCACACCTGTAAGACCCTCGTTCAACTTCAGAACACAAATGAAGATATTTTTGATGAAATCTGAGCCTGTTCTGTACTCTCCATTGACAGCTACGCAACTACCACTTTAGTTCATAAAGAGATCGGAAAACGAATCCGTATGAATCGAGTGGTTTAGTCCAAATTTTCTGAAGAGACTCGATCGCTTTATATGATGAACAGATTGAATTTAGGCTTTTATTCACATAGAAACACTGATCAGCGAACATAAACAAAAGCTTAACCATACTTAACCGCACGAGGATGAATCTCACTGGTTCTCACACGTCAAGCGAACATGAGCTTTCGTTCACCACACCTGATGAATGTTTATATGTGAATAAAGCCTACATTAATCTGTTCAGCATATAAAGTGATTGAGTCTCTTCAGAAAATTTGAACTAAACTATCAAAGTGTCAAAAGTGTATATAGTTGCCTAGCTGTCAATGGAGGGACAGAAATAGCTCAAATTTGATTAACTCTTTCTCCGTCTTTGACGGAATTTTGAGTGTTATATGGTAGGGGGCGCTGTTACGCATCTTCTGAAAGAGTACTGAATCTCCGGATCAAAACACAGGCGAAGAAGCAGCAGAAACAAGCGATAGCATATATAATAATATGCATATGTAAAATAAAGCCATAATTAACATTAAACAGCGTATCAATCAAAACAGCCTAACGTTACTGAATGTTGACTGAGGATAAAACACGATTTTCTCTTCTTTTTTTTTGCTCAAAATGTTGCTCTGTTCTTTTTTTTGATAAATTGCATTTTCAGATATTCATACAATAAAATATTCTGGGGTCCGTGAAACGTGAACATGATAATAAATCCTGGTGCTGGCTGGGAACTTTTTTCAGAAATGCTGGAGGGGAAAGAGTTAAAAATATCTTAATTTGTGTTCTGAAGATGAATGATGGTCTTACGGGTGTGGAACAACATGAGGGTAATTAATTAATGACATTATTTTCATTTTTGAGTGAACTAACCCTTTAAGGCCCATTCACACCAAGAACTTTAACGATAACGGATTATATCGTTCTGTTTATTGTTAGCGCTGCAGTTTTGGCGTCTGTCGCTTTAAATGCTCGAGCTCTTTAAAGCAGGATGGATTCTGATTGGCTGTCAATATTTGTATCGTTCATCATCTGGAAAAAAAAAAAGTTGATTCCAGTGATATTATTATTCTGTGCAGTTTTCGTTATAGTTGTGGTGCGGATGATAATGAAAACGTTATTGTTATCGTTATCAATCTTGGTGTGAACGGACCTTTATAATCTATTTTCCTAGAAGGTACTTTTGATAATCAGTCTGTTTTTCCTAATTTATTTAAATGCATATATAAAGTAAATTATAAAAATGCTCAACTTTTAGGATGACTTGATGAAGCTCAGTAAATTTTGATTTCATGGGGTCTTCAAGTGATCGGTTTAAACTCTTTCAGACAACAGCTGGCATGCAAGTGCTCATCTTCATTAAATATGTGTGTGAAAGCATAGCTTCTGTTTTACAAGGTCTATAATAGTTCATAAAGACAGATCATGCATCAGTCAGGGCTATATGAGCATGCATAGCGTTAAATGTGATATATTACACGATAAAGGCACACAACTGTCATCTACACACATGACAAAGCCTCTATTGTTGTCCTCTATGTGTCTGACAAATAACATTCTCAAAGTAAAAGACGCATTTGATTTGACGAAACACACATCTCAGTCCATGCAAACTCACAGAAACATCATTTGTTTGTAAAGAGATGATGAATGACTGTACCTCGCTTTAATGTCGACAGTGGAACGGAAAGGGTTAAATGTGACATTTCTGTCCCATTTTGGTGCTACGGGTGAATTTTGACTGATTAGGATCGAATAAAATCAAAGAGATTGACGTTCACCTTGATGTTCAGAAAATGTGTCAAAGCTTTCTTCCTAATTTTAAGAGATGCTTTAGAAACGAGCGTCAGCCATTGATATTAAATATTAAGAAATGAAAAGAGAAGTGCGCATGCGCACTGAGTGCTGCGCGCAGCGGTGGAGCTGCATTCAAAGCGGTGGAGTTTAATTAATCTTGCACGACGGAGATAAATAATGCTGAACCTGTTTTAACTCTTCACTGTGATTTCAGTTCAGCGTCTGTGAGCGTCTGTCATTATTCAGAGCAGCTGACGCGACTCTGACGACACGCGGAGGGCGTTACTTTCCGCAGCGCTGGGCTGGACGGACCAATCACAGCCGCCGGTGATTTATCGGATGCAGCATTGAATAATAGTGCATTCCTGATTCCGTTTTGATTGACAGGTGTCAATCCTTGAACTCAACAAATCAAGCCGTGCACATCATCATTGTGTTAAATTCATCTTGAATCAGAATATCTTCTCTTCTCTGATGATGAGGGCGGGGCAACCTGTCACTCACATGAGATCCACCAATAGCAAACCACAACCATCGTCATAAATGTGTAATATATACAAGTACATGGATTTGCAACATTGAATAGAAGCGTCAAGATAAACCATTTAATATCTGCATTTCTGCCTTCATCTTTATAATGCTTACATGTAACAAACTTTTGTAGTTATTTTCTCTGAAACATGTTTATTTTGAGAAATATCTGTTTTTATCTAGCTACATTACAGTCTCACGTCACACATTTAATGTTTCTTATCGTTTATACAAATCCTGTCAGATCATCATAATGTGTGTAATCAACGTAAAACTACAACATTCTTTGATTCAAAATATGTTTTCTATTACCGTACATCGCCTGAGACTCAATATTGTTGACGAACGATTAAATGACGGTATCAGGTAAAACGTAAAATCATGATGAAAATGTCTGGAACAGAACAACGAAATATAGAAGAAAAAAAAACAGTTTATTTCCAAATGAAGTTCACGATTCAATTACATGGAGTCTTCTAAAATATTCAACAGGAGCAAGAAACAATGGATAAAAACTTCCAAAATCAGCTGACAAAACAAAAGCATTGTGGGAATAATGAAGAAACACAAGCGCTGATCCGCTCCGGCTCTACAGAACCTTGTATCGGCCTTTGCTGGTCGGCTGGTACGAGTTTTGCTGAAAGAAGAGAGGACGACAGTGAGGTCAGACTCTATACAGCACAATATAATGCGTTTACTTCATCTACTATGCACTAATATTTAAATTAATCATTTAATATGATGCATGAAAGTGAGCAGGAAATGACATCACCGTACCAGGCGGATGAGTTCCTCTTTGATGAGGCGTGTGATCTCTGCTTTGGCCTTCTGCACGGCCAGTTCGTTCGCACCTGTGGAGACACACATGGGTTAGTCACTGAATCAGAAGCTCAGCGTGTCAATCACAGACAGAGGGAGCGTCACGTACTCTCGATGGCCAGGTAGATCTTGCGCTCGCCCTCTTTGGGCTCTTTGCCCGGGGGGAAGTAGGTTCCTCGTATGGTGATGGCGGCCTCTGAATACTCGCCGATGCGCTGAAGGGCCTCCTTCGACGTCACCTTCCATCGGGCCGTCTGTGAGAGCAGAGAGCGTCAGTCAGTCTGTCCTCACACAAACACACACACACACACACACACACACACACACACACACACACACACACACACTCTCACACACTGAAGTCAAGGAGGTTATCTGTATAACTTCAAAAGGTTATTAACGAGGAAATCAAATTTGTCTCAAGTTTTGCCTTTAAACTTAATATTAAGAAAAACAGATTTTTAACCCTCTGGTGCTGTTTGGCCATTTTTGACCATTTTTGAAAATTTTAGAATTTTTTTAACTTCATCGTAATGGTACGAAACTTGGTAAAGGTTTTGGCACTTGCTGTGTGAACACATAAAAAAAATCATGGATATGATTTGAAAAGTTTAAATAGTCCTGAAAAAAATAGTCAAACTTGTGCTCCTCACAGTCAAAAATGAGTGAATGGGAAATGAATGTCATCTAGTGGAAGCGTTTGGTACTGCAGACAAACTAAATCTGACTGAAAGCTCATTTTTTGAGATATCAAGCTCAAATTTGGAACTTTAGATTTAATTTTAGATTTTAGCTTTGATTTCCTCACAGTTTTAGAGTAAAACATGTTTTGAAAAATATACATTTCATAAAAAACTGAAAATGGTAACTTTTTTCACTTCAGCAATAATCTGCCAAGTGTATTCTTTAAAAATAGACCAAATTTAAGATTTATGAAAGTTGGAAATTTCATTTTCAGGTCTATGCTCAAAAAGTGAATAAATTGATTTTAACTACTGCATAAATATAATTTAGTACCATAAAATATTAATAAACATTATTGAACTAAAATGTAATACAATCATTTCATTGAAAAAAAAATAAAAATAATAATAATAAAAAGTGACAGACACGTGAACAACACCAGAGGGTTAAAGACAAAATTCTCTAAATAAGACAATAAGAAGAATGTTCTTTAGAATTCTTTAGAAAGTTTGGTGAATCCGGCCTCTGGTCACTTCAGTTCCTGAAATAAACTCAAATGTGTTTCTGTGTGAGACGAGTGTAGAGCACTGCACAGATTCAGACACATCTGTAATTAAATCAAGGAACTGAAGGAGTTAACTATCAATGATCGACTGACAGCTGTCGTTACTCGAGCGAACATCTTTATACTCCAGTTTCTCGACTCATTCTCATGCTCTGGGAAGGATAATCGCAGGATGAGGTCAGCGCTGCTTTCTGAACTCGGGTGTTGTGTGCGGTTCACGTGATGAGAGAGAGGCGCACCTGAGGGAAGTCGTTGATCTCTAACTCCTCCTCGTATCTCTTGACGGTTTCGGCGGCCTCTGCGGCCTGTCGGTCCTCCTCCAGCTTCTCTACAGGCGTGTAGTTGAGTTTAGCGTTGATCTTCTCCGCCTGCTGCTCCGCGATGGTCTTGGCCGAGACCGAGGGCGCGATCATTGTCCCGCCGCGCAAAATGGCATTTGTCGCCTGCTGCATCACATCCTGAAATCAATGACAGCATGTGTCACATCTTTCATCTTTCTGGATTGCTGCAGGTCTGTGCTAAAGGCCTGAGGTTATTCATTCATTTATATTAAAAGATGATCAAAAAATATCTCTGGCTGGATACTGCATCACAGCAGCAGGAGAGAAGCCATCATCAGAATATGCTATTACAGAATGATCTGTTTTAGAACTAAATGAAGAGCCCATTTCATTTCCAGTTTCATTCAGCAGACATGCGTTGTGTGATCTAATACGGTGGTGTAGAGTCTGTGCTCACCTGCGCCTCGGCGCCCAGATTCTTCTGCACCTGTATCCTGGCCGCCAGTTTCTTGGCGATCTCCAGTTTCTGGATGTTTCCAGCAGAGGGAGTGCTCAGGCCAGAGACGGCTGTCACGGTTCCGCTCACGCCACCAGAACCTCCTCCTGTGGCGCCGCCCGGGGCCGAGAAGTCCTTCACACGCTTCTTAGAGTTGAACATGCTCTCGATCTGCTCGTCGATCTGAGAACAGAGAAACACCAGCCTTCACTCACGGTTCACAAACACAACAGAGTCTAACAGCATCACGACTGCGGTGAAAACATTACTTGTACCACATCTATCAGGCTTTAGCTGAGTTACACTTCTGAGGCTGAGTATTCAACATGTTATATGTGCAACGAAAGAAGACATCTGGAAAATCGATTTTGTCTTCACTATAAATCGCAGACGTCACTTTACAATAACTTTGAACATAAACCCACCCAGATCTGAACACTCTCAGGAGTCACTAGTGCTACTGAACACTCTACTGACCGCTCTACTGAACACAAATAAACTCTACTGAACACTCTACTGAACACAAATAAACTCTACTGAACACTCTACTGAAAACTACTGAACACTCTACTGAAAACGAACACTCTACTGAACACAAACACTACTGAACACAAACACTACTGAACACAAACACTACTGAACACAAACACTACTGAACACAAACACTACTGAACACAAACACTCTACTGAACACAAATACACTCTACTGAACACTCTACTGAACACTCTACTGAACACTCTACTGAACACTCTACTGAACACTCTACTGAACACTCTACTGAACACTCTACTGAACACTACTGAAAACAAATGAACACTCTACTGAACATAAATGAACATTACTGAGCACTACTGAACACTCTACTGAAAACAAATGAACACTACTGAACACTCTACTGAACACTACTGAACACTCTACTGAAACCAAATGAAAACTACTGAACACTCTACTGAAAACAAACACTACTGAACACAAATGAACACTACTGAGCACTCTACTGAAAACAAATGAACACTACTGAACACTACTGAAAACAAATGAACACTACTGAACACTCTACTGAACACTCTACTGAAAACTCTACTGAAAACTCTACTGAAAACTCTACTGAAAACTCTACTGAAACCAAATGAACACTACTGAACACTCTACTGAAAACTACTGAACACTCTACTGAAAACTACTGAACACTCTACTGAAAACGAACACTCTACTGAACAAACACTACTGAACACAAACACTACTGAACACAAACACTACTGAACACAAACACTACTGAACACAAACACTACTGAACACTACTGAACACTCTACTGAACACTCTACTGAACACTCTACTGAACACTCTACTGAACACTCTACTGAACACTCTACTGAACACTCTACTGAACACTACTGAGCACTACTGAACACTCTACTGAAAACAAATGAACACTACTGAACACTACTGAAACCAAATGTACACTACTGAACACTCTACTGAAACCAAATGTACACTACTGAACACCACTGAACACTACTGAACACTCTACTGAACACAAATGAACAATACTGAGCACTACTGAACACACTACTGAAAACATGAACACTACTAAGCACTACTGAACACTACTGAAAACAAATGAACACTACTGAAAACAAATGAACTACTGAGCACTACTGAACACTCTACTGAGCACTCTACTGAGCACTCTAGTGAAAACAAATGAACACTACTGAACACTCTACTGAAAACAAATGAACACTCTACTGAACACTCTACTGAGCACTCTACTGCAACCAAATGAACACTACTGAACACTACTGAACACTACTGAACACTACTGAACACTCTACTGAAAACAAATGAACACTACTGAAAACAAATGAACACTACCGAAAACAAGTGAACACCACTGAACACCAGTGAACACCAATGAACAGGTACTAGTTTAACAGGCAGATGTGAAGAGTGTGGTGTAAGCCCTAAGGTCGAGTGAATGATGACAGAGTGATGGTGACAGTTCAGACTCACGTCCAGAGCCGCGTCATCATCATCAGAGTCATGCAGACCCAACGCAGCTTTCTGCAGCTTCTTCCTCTCGTTGGCGAGCGCATGTTCGGTCTCGTCGAACTTGAAGCCCTTCCCGGAGAATCCGCTGCTGCTCCTGATGCTCTTGCCCTCCTGCGGGAACAACGGCACACGTAGCAGACATCAAAGACCTCGGAATGACGACACACGTGGAATGTTTTCCTTCTATAATGTGTCTTATTTCAGACTAGAAGACGGCCACTTGCTTTGGTCCTAAATGAATCAGCCGTTTGAATGAATCAGTTAAATAAATGATTCAATGACTCACTCATTCAGACAGTGACATGCTGCCACCTACTGGTGGTTTTATTTTCATATATAGAGTATAGAGTAATTTTTCATTAATATTCATGCACCTCTAAGCTGTATTAAACAAACATCTTCGGAAAAAAGACATATTGTAGCTTTAAGCTTTTTGTGTAATAAATTCTGTGTTGATTCAAAATATTTATTTATTTCTAAAGCTACTTTCTGTAATGTCTCATCTAACACAATAATGACTTTAAAGTATGATTTGAAGACAATTTCTCAGCCAAAATCGATTTGATTAATTAATTGGCACAATTAAAAACTGTAATCGACTGTGATTAAATCAGCTGGGGAAAGACTATCATTTGTTCTGTATTGATCTGCAGTGTCGTATCTAACGACTCAGTGAACAGGAGCGTCTCTTACAGCTTTCTGTTGCTCCTTGAAGCCGGTCCACAGCTGCTCGAGCTCGGGGGGAACGGGCGATCCGGACAGCTCCAGGGCTTTGATGATGTCGCCGGAGTACCGCACCTGGTCTGCAGTGATGAACGTGTACGCGAAACCCTGCAACACAGAGCCACACGTGAGCCTCTCTCCCGTCACGGATCAGGAGCGTGGCGGATCCGCTCGGACTCACCTTGTTGCCGGCTCGTCCCGTGCGTCCGGCGCGGTGCACGTAGTCCTCATAGTGGTTGGGGCAGTTGTAGTTGACCACCAGGATGAGGTGCTTGACGTCCAGGCCTCGTGCGGCGACGGAGGTGGCCACCAGCAGCCGACAGGCTCCGTTCTTGAAGTCGTTGATGATGCTGTCCCTGTCGTACTGGTCAATGCCTGGATAAAGAGCACAGCAATACTGCGTCAGTCTCTCAACACATCTGAAACTACTTCAACCAGTGGTGAAGCGTGCCGTCTCTGACCTCCGTGCAGCGACATGCAGGGGTACGAGGCCTTCATCAGGTCCTTCAGGAGGCTGTCAGCGTGCTCCTGCTTGTCCACGAAGATGATGACGGATCCCTTCTCCTGATAGTGACCCAGAATCTCCAGCAGCTTCAGGAACTTCTTCTCCTCCTCGATCACAATCTGTCAAACACACAGCCTGAGCTTCTCACTGACACACACACACAGACGCTTTCATTCCCAGCTGAAGAGACGAGTGGGACTCACCACGTGCTGCTCCACGTCTGAACACACCACACTCCTGCCGCCCACCTGCACCTCGATGGGCTTGGACAGGATCCTGCGGGCCAAGGCCTCCATCGTCCGCGGAAATGTGGCGGAAAACATGACGGTCTGCCGGTCGGGCCTGACATTATCCACGATACGCATCACCTGAAACAAACACACATCAACCACTCAGAACTAGAGTCTTCAATTAAATTTGATTTTTAAAAAATCCTTGATCAATTAACCATCAAAACAATAGAAGTGGTTATTATAGATGCCTTTTAAATCATTTTAAAGGCTATTGTTCACTCACACAACCAGTCAAAAGTTTGGAAGCGGTAAGATTTTCGTCTGCTCACCAAGGCTGCATTTATTTAATTAAAAATACAGTAAAAACAGTGAAATATTATTTCAGTGTAAATCAGCTGTTTTCTATGTGAATATATAGTAAAGTGTAATTTATTCCTGTGATCAAAGCTGAATTTTCAGCATCATTACTCCAGTCTTCAGTGTCACATGATCCTTCAGAAATCATTCTAATATGCTGATCTGCTGCTCAATAAACATTTAATGTGTACAATATATTTTTTTTTCAGGATTCTTTGATGAATAGAAAGTTCAAAAGGAACAGCATTCATTTGAAATATAATCTTTTGAAACATTATAAATGTCTTTATTGTCACTTTTGATCGATTTAATGCGTCCTTGCTGAATAAAAGTATTCATTTCTTTTCAAAAAAAAAAAAAAAAAAAAAATCTTACTGACCCCAAACTTTTGAACGACAGTGTATAATGTTATAAAAGCTTTGTATTTCAGATAAATGCTGTTCTTTTGAACTTTCTATTCATCAAGGAATCTTGAAACTGTTTTCAACATTGATAATAATCATAAATGTTTCTTGAGCATCAAATCATCATGATTTCTGAAGGATCATGTGACACTGAAGACTGGAGTAATGATGCTGAAAATTCAGCTTTGATCACAGGAATAAATTACACTTTACTATATATATTCACATAGAAAACAGATGTTTTAAACTGTAATAATATTTCACTGTTTTACTCTATTTTTAATTATATAAATGCAGCCTTGGTGAGCAGACAAAACTTCTTTTAAAAACATTAAAAATCTTACCGTTTCCAAACTGTTGACTGGTGTAAGTCTATTTTTATTACCACAAAAAAAGTATCCGATTGCTCAATTAATCGTCAAATAATCAACCAATTACCAAAATAATCATTCGTGACAGTCGTAATATAAATATGCATCTTTAGTGTAACACAAGAGAGACTGACCTGCGGTTCAAAGCCCATATCGAACATCCGGTCAGCTTCGTCCATCACCACATACGTAGCTCTGCGCAGGTTGGTCACTCGACCTGAGCAACAACATCAGATTGAGCAGAATGAATGCAGAGGACAACAACATTCACCATCAGCTCAAAGCAAACACGGCTTTAACAGGAAGTAAAGATGGTTCAAACACTACAGCCAAATTACTCCTGGTAAACTCAAGAGTGGGCCAACTGATCGAGACGTTCTCGTACCATCTCAGGGCCACGAAGAACCTGTAAAACTCATAAGAGCCACATCATACATTAAATGAGAGGAAGCCGCCCGAGCGCTATCTGACGGGACTGAGACCTACGAAAGAAACATATTAGAGATTACCTCGCATGTGTGGAAACCAAACCAACACACCCACTGCGCCTGTCTCTATCCTCACTTACACTGAAACTGTCCAGACGGGTCTGAGTGTCACTGCAATGGATTCTGGGTGTTTTGAGATCTGCCTACCTGTGTCTGACATTCATGCATTTCTGAAGTAGTCACACACTGCTGAAGGGTCAGAGGATTGTTCCCGGTTCATTCAGCAGCATGTGTGACCATTTCAACTTTTCCTAAAAGGATTGTGACACGTGCTGAAACACAGCCACAAAACAGAACGGCACACCAGCTGACATGAGACGAGCGCGAGTCGCTAAACACGCTGAACTCGTACTGAGCCCAGAACAATCCTCTGAGCAGCTGAAGCACAAACACACACGGCTCACACACACACTTACCGCTGTTGGCGCCCAACATGTCGATCATTCGTCCAGGAGTGCACACTATGATTTCTGCGCCTCGCTTCAACTCCGCGATCTGAGAGACAAAACACTGATCAGAACAGATTCTCTGTGACGGGAGAACCGTGAGATCTGTTCACATGAAGGATGAGAACTACATCAACATATCACGATATCGTTCTGTTTATCAAAAGAGCGCTGCGGTTTTATCGTCTGTTGCTTTAAAGCAGGATGGATTCTGATTGGCTGTCAATGTTTTTATCGTTTCTTTAGCTGGAAAAGATTCCAGTGTGTGTGTGGACTCTGCTGTTCTCTTAGAGTTAGATGATTTTAAGAACTAGTTCTGGTCCTCGGTGTGAACGGTCCTTCCTCACACACCTGCTCGCTGATGCCCGTGCCTCCGTACACACACACCACACGCAGACCCAGAGACTTGGAGAACTTCTTGCACTCTTTGGTGATCTGCAGAGCCAGCTCTCGCGTCGGGGTCATGATCACGGCTGCAGCAGAACACAAGACAATTCATTTGATTATGATTCATTTAAATATATAATAGTTAAAGACACGTCATATGAAGCGGGCAGAGGTGGAACATACCGATGGGTCCTTCTCCCTCTCCTAACGGCCGCTGGTCTAATATGTGCCGGAACATCGGCAGCAGGAAGGCGATGGTCTTTCCGCTTCCTGTTTTAGCGATGCCAATGAGATCACGTCCCGACATGATGGCCGGAATGGCCTGGGCTTGGATCGGGGTCGGCTTCTCATAGTTGTGTCTTGTCATAGTTAGAAAAGGGCAAAGAGGAATTCTGGTTACAAGTCAAGTCACAAATATCTGCTAATGATGTCATTATTCAGTTCAGTGTTGATTCAGTTCAGTTCAGTGTTGATTCAGTTCAGATCAGTGTTGATTCAGTTCAGTTCAGTGTTGATTCAGTTCAGTTCAGTGTTGATTCAGTTCAGTTCAGTGTTGATTCAGTTCAGTTCAGTGTTGATTCAGTTCAGATCAGTGTTGATTCAGTTCAGGTCAGTGTTGATTCAGTTCAGATCAGTGTTGATTCAGTTCAGATCAGTGTTGATTCACCCTGCATCCCAATGTCCATACTATCCATCCTAAATAGTATGTTAATAAGTGTCCCAAAACATAGTATGTTGAAAAGAGTATGCCCAAAGTCCCCGGAAGGTCTACTATTTCCGGTAGATTTTCGAAGTGTGGATCCGTGCACACTATAAAGGCTAATACTGCCCACAACCCATTGCGCGTTGGGCGAGGATTCAGTTCAGAACTACAAACATGAGTAAAAAACTAACAAAAAACTTCAAAACATGGCGGATACACGCGATCTACGCATTGGTTGATTTAATCTGCAATACCAATGTAGACTTTTATAAAGATCCGATTGGCCATTAACTTTTAAATGCATCATTATGCATATGAAGAGAGTTCTCCACATGAAAGACTCGCGACTGCAGATCAGCGTGCTGCTTTTCTCTCCGATATGGTAGGAAATTATCTAAATGAAATGTGAAGGATATAAGATGATTGACAGGCCAGTTTACGGTGACAGGATGTGACAGAGAGCGTGTATGACGTGATAGTATGTCCCAAAGCTTGTCTACTCTTTTGCTACACACTCAAAAGTACGTACTTTTTGTTCGCAAAAAGAGTATACTTTTAGGGCGTAGTAGAATTATGCGAATTGGGACGCAGCATCAGTTCAGATCAGTGTTGATTCAGTTCAGATCAGTGTTGATTCAGTTCAGTTCAGTGTTGATTCAGTTCAGATCAGTGTTGATTCAGTTCAATTCAGTGTTGATTCAGTTCAGTTTTGATTCAGTTCAGATCAGTGTTGATTCAGTTCAGTTCAGTGTTGATTCAGTTCAGTGTTGATTCAGTTCAGTTCAGTGTTGATTCAGTTCAGATCAGTGTTGATTCAGTTCAGTTCAGTGTTGATTCAGTTCAGTTTTGATTCAGTTCAGTTCAGTGTTGATTCAGTTCAGTTTTGATTCAGTTCAGTTTTGATTCAGTTCAGTTCAGTGTTGATTCAGTTCAGTGTTGATTCAGTTCAGTTCAGTGTTGATTCAGTTCAGTTTTGATTCAGTTCAGATCAGTAACTGTGTAAAGTTCATCAGTTATGAAACAAGTTCAGTTTCAGTGGTTTTGTTCTCAGGAGGGTCAGTGCGGTCAAATCAGTAATGCAGTAACATGAAACATGAAAACACAGATTCAGTCTGGAGCACGTCTGAGAGAGCGTTCATACTCACTTCTTCATTGCGTTCAGCACCTTCATGGATATCCCACACTGCACCCATGTCTTGATGGGCTTCGGACACCCTTTCCCTTTGACGATGATTCCCTCCAGCTCCAGACGGTATTCATTCACCTCTGAACGGAGGAAACACATGCATGAACAAACAGTGTCAGAGGATCATGGGTAAACTGCTGTGTGAACGAGTGAACGACAGTAAAGGTTAGAGTGTGTTGTGAAGCAGACCTTCAGGGGTCATCCGAGCCAGCTCCGGCACCTCCACGTAGAAGTTCTTGCGGAAGGATTCATATTCGATCTTCTGATGATCCACAGGCTCCAGAACTTTCCTCTGTTTGGTCTGAAAGCCTGTGAGAGCCGTCTGCAGGTCCACGACCTCTTCCTCTGATGAGTACTGCACACACACACACACACACACACACACACACGACAGTGAGAAGTGTTTGCATCACAGTGATGAGAGCTGTGAGGAGGATGAAGAGCGGCTGTACCTCCATGGCGTCCTGATCGTTCTCCATCAGCTCTCCTTTCTTCTTGGAGGAGTGCAGCATCTTCTTGGTTTTCACGACCGTCACCACTTTGGTCACAGACATGCCTCCTTTATGCTGACACACAGTACAGTGATAATGAATGATCGTTCATCAGAGCTGATCTCTTCTGCAGTGATGGATCTACACCATCATACATTCAGCGTGAACATTTCGCTCCACTGAAAGTACCTTGTCGTTTCCTCCTTTCATGGTGCCCATGTTGAACTTCTTGACCTCTTCTTTGACCTCCTCCATGTAGGCGTCCAGAGGGTCGAGCTCCTCTCCGGTCTCCTCCTCCATGAGCGCAGCCTCCTCCGCCTCGGCCGCTGCGTCTTTCTCCTGCTCGTCCTCGTCCGGCTCCGCGGGCGCTTGAGTCTCTTCGTCATCATCTGAACACACACAGTCAGGTGAACACTCAATACATCACTGCAAACAAAACACCGACTGATTGATCATAACTGACCGTCATCATCCTCCAGACTCCACTTCTTGCCCTGCTTCATCTCCTCCAGCTCTTTCTTGATCTCGCCGATGTTCTCCATGGCTTTCTTCCTCTGCTCCTCCCTCCACTTCTCCACCCGCTCTTTCCTCTTCCTCATCTCCTCCTCCAGGGTGTTCTGGTCGAAGTCTTGCTGCAGGATTCATTCATTAACACAAGATCATTCATTCATTCATTCATTCACATGGCTGAACGAGTCAGTAAGACAGCACTCACGTCTTCAGCCTTCTCCTCCTCCTTCTCCTTCTCCTCCTTCACCTTCTTCTTGTCAGCTGACTGCTCTCCGTTCTCCGACTTCTCCTTGCTGGAAGATCAGCATCACATTATCACCCTGACTGTCAAACACAGTCTCTGAGGCGGTCGAGATGAGGTGTGCGATACTGACATGATAACGATGATCACATGATGTTTTTCTGAGTGTGTTATTGTGCAGCCGTGGTCAGCTGACTCCTAAAGTTTGTGTTATTCTTCATATTTTATGCAGTGGTCAGTTCACAGCAGTGACAGAAATTCAATTTTCCAATAAGTTTAAATGTTTTTTTTAGCTTTTATGGTCATTTTTACCTTAATAAGAGCATTTTACCTTATCTTACCTAATTAAATGTAGCTTATGCATAAATTATTATGTCAAATTATTATATTTAATCAATAAAGAAAAGGCTACATCACTCTCTAGATGTGTTTTTTGTGTGGTTTTTGCAAAGTGAGCGTCATACTCGATAATGTCAGATCACACATCGTTAAAACAACAATTATGATATTATCGTAGACGATCTATAACGCACACCTCTACTGACGAGATCTTTCTGATACTTATGCTGTAATTACAGGGCTTATTTATTTATCAAAATGAGGAGTGGCAATATATTAATAATGACTTAAAATAATGATAAATAATAATTCTTCAACACACACACACAGACACATATATATATATATATTCACACAAATATATGATGTAAACAAACTTACGTTAGATGCGATTAATCGATGGGACAGCACTAATATATACACATACTGTATTATACTGTATACACGTGTGTATGTGTGTTTATATAACATTTATTTAAATTGTCATGGTCTTTAATATTTTATTTTGAAGAAATGTATTGATTTGTGAGTTAAATAATTCATGTATATTAGTGTTGTCTAACTTTAATACGATACCTTAAAAAACACAGATACCACAGGGAAAACTGCCATATAGATATTTTTATTATCATCTCATAATTTGGGTAATTTTGTTGTAGTAGCTTACGCACAGCACAGGGAGGCTTTAATTGAAACTTTGAACTAAATTTACAAAAAAAAAGATCAAATAAATTGCAAATGATAGCACAAATAAATTTAGACACAACAAATTAAATTAAAAAATTAAGATTTCAGGTCTAACAGTAGTGTTCAGCTGAGAAAAACTACAGACATTGAGTACTCAAATGTAATATAACACTAAATACAGGGTATCTGCAGATATGAACAAGTTAAATTTAAGACTTTTTAAGACCTTTTTAATACCACCTTACATGAAATTTAAGACCTAACCTACGATGGAAACACACACATTATTTTATATGTGTGTATATATATATAAAATTGTTATTATTAAAGTAATGTGAAATGTACTGTAAAATGTAATTTATTCCTGTGATCATTTTCAGCATCATTACTCCAGTCTGCAGTGTCACATGATCCTTCAGAACAATTACAATTTGATTTGATACTCAAGAAACATTTATGATTATTATCAATGCTGAAAACAGTTGTGCTGCTTCATATTTTTGTGGAAACGGTGATATTTGTTAGTTTTCTTTGAAAAATAGGAAGTTCAATAACAGCATTTATTTGAAATTATATTACATGTATTTATCAAATATATTATTTATTAAATAGAAATATTCTGTAACATTTAAATGTCTTCACTCTTCACTCACTTTATCACTTTAAAGTATGACAGATTAAAGTATTAATTTTTGTATTTTTTAAATCTTACCAGAAATGTTTAAATTGGATTTCCACAATTTTAAGCAGCAAAAACTGCATTTTAACCTTAATAATATAAATAGTTAATGTTTCTTGAGCAGCAAATCAGCATTTCTGAAGAATCATGTGACACTGAAACTTCTCTTTGTAAACAACAGAATTAAAAATCATTCTAAATGCAAATTTAATCACAAACAAAGTAGCATTTACAGTTAATCGAAAATGAAAACACACACCTGCTACAGCAAGCATGCTATATAATTAAATCACAGCCGTTGCAAATTATATATTTAATTCCCAACACATTCATAAAAAAAAAGTTACCGAACACGTTTCAGCGCTGATTCTACTCGCATTTGGTGCGTAAAACCATTTGAACTCTTTTAGGGACCGTTCATATGTCGCGTCTAAAAACGCATGGAAAACGCGTCGGCGCCGCTTTCTTCTTTCCAAAGCGCTCGGGCGCTGCGGTGGCGTCTGTCGTTACTACGCAACCATGAGACGCGCTCTCCATGACGAGTTTGTTTCAGCAAATGATATAGACCTTACTTTCCAGAGAAACAAGCGCGCCGCCATCTTTATAAAATTGTCTTTGAACTTCCGCTTTGCGGTAGCTCTGTAAATTTCTATGGCATCGTTGTCAAAGAATAATTAGTTGGTTAAGTGGATTTACTTGTTGTAGAGTTAATGAAAGTTATCATGAGCATTGTTATATTTAAAGCAGATGTCTTAACAAATGTCAGTAGACCCGGAGGATTTTAAAACGAGCAGTTCATTCATAAATGTAAGATCGCTGTGGAAATACAAACCGGAAGTCAAAAGACAACGAGCGCAACGCTGAAAAGGGGCGGGGCTACATAAGGTCAATATGGATTTCCAGCACCGAAAATCACTTTCAGTAGCTTTGCCACGGCAGATTTATTTAAAAATGTGTATCCGTGTACAACTCTGATCAGATATTCCTACATCTTTGCTGAGCTTTGTCCTACAGATGGCGCCGCGCAGCGCTGGACCATTCCGTCGGTGACGTATTAGAAAACATAAAACATACATAAAACATTTTCGCGGTAATGCAACGAAAAATATTTAAGACCTATCCAATCTCAATTTAAGACATTTTAAGACTTTTTAAGGCCTTTTATTAGGAAAAATATATTTAAGACTTTTTAAGGACCCGCGAACTTCCGCCCGCCTGCCCGCTCTGGTGCTCTCTCAGAGGCAATTTACGAACGCACCCACAATAGCCTAGTTTATGTACCTGTTCGTTTTTTAAATTCAAAAAATTAAGACTTTATAAAGCCGTGATAAGACTTTTTAATACTTTTTAAGGGTCTTAATTTTCCCAAAATTGATTTATCACCTTTTAATACTTTTCAAGACCCCGCGGATACCCTGAAATAGCCTTCAATGTAAAAATTAAAAACAGATTAATGCTTATAATTACAGCTATACAACTCTGAGTCAAGAGCAGAGAGTGATTTTCTGTGTGTGTTCTTTGATTATCAGCAGGAATATTAGTCTGCTGTCACTTTAAGAGATGACGCACGGACCGAATATACTGATACACAACGTGTGTTTTCTCAACTATTTACGTTTCAAAACTGACTGCATTTTCCTGAACACTCACCAAGACGGGCACTGTCACATCATTTTGTATTTTACCGTTTAAGCACAATAAGGGAATGACTAAAATGATGCGTAATTCAAGCACTGTTCAGGCGGAGCGAGTGAGAGGAGCGAGTGTGTCACTTCCCCGTCAGAGAGAAGAGAGCGCGAGGATGAGCAGCTGGTAATATACAGCTTATTTTACATTTTTATTGTAAACCTGTAGAAGTGTGCTGTGGACCCTAGTGGGTCCCGGACCCCTGCTGAGAGAGTGTGTGTGTGTGTGTGTGTGTGTGTGTGTGAGACGGACGCTCACCTCCTCCCTCTGCTCCTGCTCTTGCTCCTCCGGCGCTCTCGGCTCGCGCGTCTCCTGTCCCGACTCCTGGAGCGTCTGTGAAGAGATGAGATGGGCCGTTAGGTCACATGAGCGCAGTGCAGCAGATGTGTGTGTGTGAGTGTGTGAGTGTGTGAGTGTGTGCGTGTGTGTGTGTGTGTGTGTGTGTGTGTGTGTGTGTGTGTGTGTGTGTGAGCCTGACCTGGGTCTCTTGCGGTCTCTGGAGCGGGATCTCCGGCGCTCTCTGCTGCGTGTGCGTTCCCTCCGGCTGCGCTCCCGGGTGCGTGATCCGGCCCGCTCATCTTTCTTGGAGCGTTTGGAGTCCGGCGACCGGCTCTTAGACCTGCTGCCTGACCTCGCCCTCGAGCTGGAGCGCTTCCTGTAGTGCCTGCGACAACATGACACGCCCCATGAGCACATGAGCGGACCTGAGGCTGACCTCACACGACACGACCAGAGCTCTTTTTAAAGTGAACTCTCTCATCACACACTCACCGTTTCCCTGTAACTAACAGACATTTGTTTTGAGCGTTTGGGACGATTTAGATTTAAAAATGTAGTCTATCTGCAAAATTTCCATTTAAACGTTAATGAAATTAGTCATTGCGCACATCCCTAATTGTGTCGTATATCAGAGTGAAACGCTTCTCAAACAAGAACAAATGTAGGGCGGGGCTTGATTTTGTCTGTGGGGAATTGATTGGATGGTTGTGGTTTGCTATTGGTGGATCTCATGTGAGTGACAGGTTGCCCCGCCCTCATCATCAGAGAAGAGAAGAGATGCCGCAAGAGGAAGATATTCTGATTCAAGATTATGAGGAACATGAATTTAATGATGATGTGCACAATAGGGCTGAGTAAAAAATATTGGATTTCTTGATTTTAATCTATTCTAATTTTTATGTACCAATATTGATCTTAAATCTGAAGAATCGTTCTGTTTTCAGATGATGAATGAAGATCCTCTGAGGCGCGCCTCCATCCAATAATCACAATAATCTTTGTTACTTTTGATATGAAACACAGTCTCAGATTTAAAATTGTCCATTTTATTTTGACATCCAAAAATCGCTGGAGCGCCTCAGATCATCTCTTCTTTACTATTAGTTCCAGCAGCAAATAAACATGAATGAACATCAGAAGGTTCAGAACAACTGATTGAAATCAATCATGTGTCACGTGATCAAGATTCAACCGTGGAAACTTCAATAAAACAGCTGGAGAACAATATCATCCGCTAACATCACATTTACCTCAAGCTATTCAATGACCATAAACTCCATAGCTAGAGAATTAACCCTATTTACTATTCTTCAATAGCATCTTTAATGCAAGTTTCAATAAATCAATCCAATTTTTATATATAAAAAAACAACGAATTGGAGTAGAAACATAATTATGTACTTATAAAGTTAGTGTTATATAATAATACAGGTATAAATTTCCTTGTGTGTAATTTAAGTGTTTGTCTACTAATCAGTTATATTAACCTTCACTACTATAGTTTAGTTCAGCTTCAATAGAGAATTTGCATGTACTGATTTATATACAAAAGAATCGAAATCGAACCGAATAGTAAAATGTGAGAATGCCCAGCCCTAGAGCACGGATAAATAATTTACAATAAACACTGCAATATTGCATAAAAAAATAATAATAGTCTATTTTGATTTCATGTTGACTTTATTTTAAAGAAGCAGAACAGTTTCGTTAATATTTCAACTGGAAATTATAGACATTTCGTTTTCTTGTACTGGCTCCATATTACAAACACAAAGTTCAAAAGACTGAAAAACGCCTTTATTTAACTGTTATTTACAGCAGAGGTCAACATGTCTGAATATTAGACAAGAATTAAAACATGGAAGCTAACTATACGTTGTTATGACGTAACTAATTAAATTGTGTTAATGTGTGATGTAAACGAGCTGAAGCGCCTACAGTCAGAGCAGATGATTTCACACACACTGAGGCACTCATTAACCTCCAGTCAATCTTATTAATGAAGATAATAAAGTGTTAATGATGTTATTGTCAGAGAGTCGCAGCTCAGTCAGAGTTCATGAGTGATTCTCGCGCAGCGGCTTCAGTAACTCTCGCGATAAACGCGTTTAATTCACACTGAAAATACTATGAAAACATTTAAGCGTGAAGCTTAAAGAAACTGAATAAACATGTAAAGATTTACCGTGACTCTCTTCCCATGATGTCGCTGTAGTGAGTTCATACACACAAACACATCCGGCTGCGCGATGACAACTTCCGCTGTTTGATTTAAAGGGACAGTTCACCCAAAAATTAAAATTCTGTTATCATTTATTCACCTCAAGTTGTTCCAAACCTGTTTGAATTTATTTCTTCTGCTGAACACAAAGAATATTGGTAAACAAACAGTTGTGGAAAATCATTGACTATTTTCTCTCCATACTTAAGGAAGTTAACTGTTTGTTTACTCCAAAATATCTTCTTTTGTGTATCGGTGCGACTATAAACGAACATTCAGTTATTAATCAGGCTGTCCATTTATTTAAATGAGAGAATTTATACCGCAAACAGAAAATGCAAATTAAATAAATAAATAAAATGTTATTTATTTTGTTTTTATGGTTCTTAAGGTTTTTTGTTATGTGTGTGTGTGTGTGCTAGTTTTTTTTTAGTTTCTTGGCACTGATCAGATGAGGCAATATAATTTCGTTGTACTGCAATGACAATAAAGCTTCTATTCTATTCTAATAATAAAAACGTGTTGGGATATTAAAAGTAACAAAAAAATTAATTAAAACCTTATCAAATGTACCACTTCCGCCTACCTGAAATACTGCAGTTTGAGTTATATTACTGCGGATCCCCTTCATTTTGATTTGGTCATTTGATAATCCACTGCTGTCACTCAAACACTCCTAATGCCAAGATGATCATCAATCAATCAATCATTACTGTTCAGAAATACACAGATTACACCCAAATCAAATGAAATGACCGGAAAAGCACTGAATGGTTGTGTCTCCACAGCTATAGATCTGCCCTATGTAGACAGCATTCAGTACAACACTGCAGCACTTCCATTATTACTCTCCCTTAAAATGATTTTCTTCTTTTGCCCACTTTCCTCATTAATATCTCATGCTGACAGATTAATAACAGAGATTCCTGCACACGTTTAATTTCACACAGACACAGCAGTCAGAAGGACATGATTATGTTTATTGTTCGACCAGGTATATACAATAATCACAGGCATAAGAGCTCATAACTCACCTCATATTAGTGTGAAAACACAGTAGTACACTGGAATATCAGTTTTGCAGGATTATGTAAACATGATCAGAAACAAGTACCTATTAAGTGCAAACAATAAAGGTGATCATCCGTCCCAAAATGACAGAACAAAACGGCATTTACTGTAAATTAAACAGAAAATCAACAGATCGTGCAGATCTATTGTAAACTCATGTTTCTGAGAAGCTCAATAATACTAAAATCTCCAACACAAACATCAACTCACAACGACTGCAAATCAGAGCACGTGCTTTTCTTAAGAAACATTATTCGGATAGTGTTATCCAGAAAATCTGAAGACATAAACCTGCTCAGATTAGGCTGGTTTTGCTGGTCCAACTGAGTCACTGTTAAACCAGAAACAAACGGGTGAAACCTTCATGTCTGGATCACAAATCAGTCCAACATTAAATGAAACTGATGACAGAAAGAAGAGGATGGTGAATAATGTCACAATGCAAAACAATGTAATGGTCCAGAAACAAACTTGCTCAGTTGGACGAGACCTTCACTAGTCTCACAGCGGTCAACATTAACTCTAACCACCACTAAAAAGGACATTAAAATGTGACAAAATGAACGCTGGCTTGCAGAAAACGCTGCAAAGCAACAAACAGGTTTTTCACAGCTCTGATGGCCACAAACGAAGAGAAGGATGTGCGTCAGTCTCTCCAGAGGCTCATCCCTCAGGACGTGTCCGAGCCGAAGAGCAGCAGCAGCTCGTGACACATGATGAAGCTGAAGAAATAAACGCAGAGGTCGGAGAAGACGTGGCTCATCTTCCTGTAGGTGTCCATGGAGCGGCTGATGACCTCGGCAGGGATTCCCGACAGCAGCAGAGCCGCGGTCAGCACCGTCGTCTTGCTCTTCTTCTCCACCTGAAGGGTCAGACGAGGGAAGAACCTTATACAGCATCCCGCGCAAGATCAGCCTACAGAGAACCCAACTACAGTCTGCATGTTATTATCATCTACAGTCAGTGGCAACATCAAAACCGCTTTACAACTTACATCATCAGTTCCAAAGCAGAGACAAACCTTTGGAAAGTATTTGTGCAATCCCATGAATCCCAGCTCAAGAGTGAGGAACGGAGCAAATATGGACTGAAAAACAGAAGAGACAGCGTTTAGATGAGCACTGGACACAGCAGAAACACACACCTGCGCCGCAACACTCACCAAATACTGGCAAACAAAGATGCGCACGAAGACGGCGAGAGCGACGCTGCCGACGAGCCTGAAGAGACAGAACGGGTCCAGATCTTCTGCCTCGCCGTCGCCGCCGTCCTGAGCCGCCTTCTCACTGGACAGCTGCCCGCGCAGCTTCATGGCATCGTCGAAGCGGGACAGGTACTTCTGCAGACCCCTGCGAGGAGAGGACGAGAGCTCGTCGGCCGACAGATCCCCGCGCGGCCGCTGCCGAAGCCCTCGGGACACGTCCTCCTCCCCCACGGCGTCACTGGAGTTCCTGTCGGGCGGCTCGGAGCTACTCCCGCCGGACTCGGACGGATGAGGAGAGAGTCTCTTAGCGGAGCCGGACCAGGGCTCGTGCCGCTCCAGATCCAGGTGGAATCGCGGCTCCAGGACGCTTCGGGCTGCTTTACAAATGCAAACACAAACAGAGAAAGACCATATTCAGTTACATTCATGTAATCATAATTAGAATAACTGCAATATTCTAATACCGCGATATTGACAAGCCAACCGCAGAGGATGGCAAGTAACCACCGCAAACGTTTCTTCTGTTTTCATGAGGCTGTGCTCTTCTTGTTTAACATTTCATTGCATGCTAAATACGTTAATAATGATAACAAGAGTGAAGAGTGTAATTTTTTTTGCCAACTGGCTCTTGTTCAACTTCATTAAGACTCTGTGTACCATTGTGACTTCATGAATGAATCAGCAGGTTTGAACGCATTTGAATGAACGATTTAATGACTCGCTCATAAAGACAGTCCCTTGATTGACAGCCTGTCTAGAATGTGCAGACAAATCCCTGGTGAAATATCCACACTCTTGGAAAGCCCATTATCCAGTCAGATTCGAGGATCGGAACTAACTGCTATTTATATAACAATAGGCCAACAAGCTTTGTAAAGGCGCTAATATATCATATAGCGCGATGTTGAGCCACTCAAAATTCAAGGGAAATTCCTTCACCGTAACAGCCCTAATCATAATCATTTATCATACAGCTGGTTACCAGTCAGTGTCACTTATTGCCTTTTTCCCCACATCACATGTTTTGGTATGGTCATTAGGTATCATTCAGGTGCTTAAAAACTCAAAATTCTGACACTATGGTGTCTGAAACTCATGTCCAAACACACCAATCTGATTGGCTGAATGTATGGACGTTGTGACATTAGCGTAGGGCATCACCGAGTCTATAAATAGATGCCAGAAATGCAAGTAGACAGCTTTTTTGTCTTTGGAAGCTGTATGTTTGTTGAGCGCTTGTCTGCCTGCAATCCTGTGTGTGAAAACAAGTTAGGAGTTTGTACTCCATGTCAGGGTTGAGATACAGGATGTACCTGCTTTATTACGGCAGATGACACATGGCAAATGTGTGTAATGTGTATGGGTGAAGAACATGCAAGGTTAGTCCTCGAGGGAGCTGACTGATCTCTCCAACTCATGCATATCGCTGTGGAGGAAACCTGCCTTACCCACAAAGCCTTGCCGTGTTACATCTAACCTAGTGGGTAAAGCATATGCGGCAGCAGGTCAGGCCAGTGCGTCCCTGCACACCATGGCGGTTCTCCAGGCATACCAGGCTGACCTGCTAAAAGATCTGGTTCACGGTGAGGGGTTAGGGGCAGTTCAAGAACTCCACTGAGTCAGAGATCTAGCCCTCCGGCAACCTAAAAAAAAAAAAAAACAGCCAGTGTAATCGCCCATTCTATAGCCATAGTTTTTATAGAACGTTATCTGTGGTTCAACCTCACAGGGATAAAAGAAAAAGATAAGGCCTTTTTCCTTGATGCCCTGATATTGCTCTCCGGCCTGTTTGGCGACAGGTATCAGGAGGCAAAACTTCAGTCTGTGGTGTTCAAGGAGCGAATCCCTCACTGTGTCCAGGAGGAGTCGGCGGCTTCCACCAGCCATGCTTGACCGGGGCCAGCTCCAGGAGGGAGGAGCAGAAGGCGAGTGTGGCTTCTCACCTCGACATTGTGTGCCAGATTTTCTTCGAGGCTCTTATCCCACCAGCTTTGGTGATTTGGTAGATGGATGTGTCCGACGGCCAATTCGCCCCACGAGCGAAACCTCCCTCCCAGACAGTTCACTGCTTCAGGGCCTCGAACAGGCCAAAACTGTCAGAAAGATTATTCCTGTCAGACTTTGCGGCAGCGTGGCAACTTCTGCCCAACGTTTCTCAGTGAGTTCTGAACACTATAAGAAAAGTTTGCTTCCTGTCCACCCTGTTTCCAAGGTGTGGTAGCAATGAAGGTGCGTCAGATAGGAGACAAAAACTTTCCTCGAACAATTGCTACAATCTCTCCTGGCAAAAGGGGCCATAGAACATGTACCCATCCCAGAGAGAGGCAGCGTTTTACACACTGTACTTTATTGTGCCCAAAAAGGATGAGGGCTGCATCCGATTTTAGATCTGAGGGTCCTGAACTATACTCTGTAGACATACTGGTTCAAGATGATTACCCTAAAACTCAGTGTTACAAATCCAATTTGAGGATTTGTTTGTGACGACAGATCTAAAGGATGCACATCGAGGTTCTGCCAGAACACAGGAAGTTTCTCGGGTTTGCTTTCGAGAGCGAAGATTACCAATATCGAGTTCCTCCATTCGGCCTAGCTTTTTCCCAACACACATTCACCAAATGCATAAATGTTGCTCTGGCTCCTCTGTGTCTCCAGGGCATCCATGTACTGAATTACATAGACAATTGGCTTATACTAGCTCAATCAGAGGGGTTAGCGGCACAGCATGGAGATGTTGTGCTCACTCATATGAAGCATCTGGGACTTTGATTAAACCCCAAGAAAAGTGTACTTTCTCGCAAAGAGAGAACCATGTTTCTATGGGTAGTGTGGGATTCGCCCACGATGCAGGCACATCTGCTTCCTGCAGGTGTGATTTTGATTCTGAACACTGTAAAAGACATCAAGCTAGGTCAGGACATGAGACCTTTCCAGCGCTGCAGGCTACGTGCTCAACAACTTTGGAAAAAGCCATGGTTTCTCAACAGAGGCTTGGCATTAGGGACGTGTTGCCATCGCAAGTCTCTAATGATGGACGCCTCTCTCACGTGCTGGGGTGCGATTCCACCAGGACCACCTCCTTCTAGTGGCTCTGTTAATGTCTCTCCAATCTGGAGTGATCTTCTCTCTCTAATGCAGGGGATCTGGAAGCTTTGGGTCTGGCCCCTGATGGTTACCAGCTCATAGATTCTGATCTTTCTGCTGAAGACACTGAGACAATTCTCAGTTCTAGACCTCCTTCTATTAGGAGTTTGTGTGCCCTGAAATTGCAATTATTTGTAACATGGTGTGAACAGCATGAGGTGATAGTTAACTGCACTGCTGGAATTCCTTCAAAAACGTGTCTCAGCAGGCCTGGCTCCGGCTACCTTAAGGGTATATGTGGCCGCTATCCGCTAGCCACATAGTGTCTCGGTTCATCAGCAGGTCACAAGTTCATTCCTGGGACCTAGCATTGGTCCTGGGAGCCTTAACAGAAGCCCCATTTGAGCTCATGGAGTTCAGAAAAAAAATGCAGGCTCTCAAAGTGTCTCTTTTGTTAGCATTAACACCACTCAAGAGAGTAGGAGACCTCCAGGTCCTTTCAGTAGCCTCCTCCTGCTTAGACTTTGCACCTGGTGATGTCAGAGTGCCCCAGACCGGACTACATTCCAAAAGTACCTTCTGCAGCTCCTCAGCCGGTCACTTTGCAGGCTTTCTTTCCTTCACCTCATGAGATGCTGGAGCAAGAAAGCCTCCACCTGCTATGTTCCGTCCATGCCGTCCATGTCCACCGCTCAGGCCAGTGGCGTAGATCCTCTCAGCTCGAAGTTTGCTTTGGTGGTCACAATAGAGGTAACGTCATCACCAAGCAGCGTATGTCGCATTGGAGTACAGATGCTATCACCCTCTCCTATGAGGTGTGTGGAATGGCTTCTCCTCTAGGGATCAGGGCCGACTCCACTATGAGTGTAGCGTCTTCCAGAGATCTTGTGAGGGATGCACTTTTACTGGCCCTCCGCACACATTCATCAGGTTCTACAGTTTGGACACAAATTCAACCCCAAGATCCCGAGTCCTTCAGGGTTGAGCGAATCCAGTCTGCACTCAACAAGCATCTGTGCTTATACCCGTTACCGATGTTAGAATTAAAGTTCCCATAGCATCAATGACATGACACTGCGTCGACTTCCATTCGAACAGGAACGTCAGTTTAGGTTAAGTTTGTAACCTGGTTTCCTGAGAAGGGACCAGGACGCTGGCGGCACCATTGCCACGCCTCGGGTACGCCTGTGCATCTTCTTCAGAAAAATGGTATCTGTTGATGCGCATTTCTGGCGTCTATTAATGGACTCTGTGATGCCACGTCACATCGTTCATGTTCAGACACCGGCTCACATGGAAGGGAACCTGGTTACACACGTAACCCGAGACATTTCTCGATTTTAATCAATTCTCATTTTGATGAACCAGCATTGATTCTTAAATCCCAAAAATCGATATTTTATTCTGTGCCGTTTTTAGTTGATGCTTGAACAAAGCTTCACTAAACATTATTTGTAGCACAAATAATCATAAGCTCTGTGCTTTGATATTTTTGATATGAAATTCATGATATTATTACCTGTTCTTCAATATTTAATGTATGTTTGAATAAATCTGTCACGAAAGTTATGGTAGCTGGTGTATGTTTATATTTAAAACAACAGCAAAAAGAGTATTGTCATGAAATAGTTATTATTTTATGATTGCCTCATTTGTAATTTAAATGTCTGTACACAGATCAGTTGTTAGTTTTAACCTGTAATATTATATAGTAGTAATGTAGTGACTGACAGGTTCTCTGTGTAGTTTACAGCATTAGTTCAGAGATTTTTTTTTTTTTTTTTACTTGAGAGAAAATTACATACTTTACCTAAAATACATCCAAATGAATCGATATTGAATTAAACTGAATCATCCAAATTGAATTGAATCGTGAAACTTGTGTCAATGTCCATCACTAGTAAGTGGACTTTTGTCTCACAGACTCATAGTTGCTGAGACACGGTCAACATGATCAGCTCTGTTTCTTATCAATTATTCACACAGGTTGGGCCTCATGAATCTGCCGTTTAAAATGTATTTTTAACTGGAATTCAAATTTAAGAATATTGCAAAATGTAAAACAAAACACATTACGGAATGAAATGCATAAATGTTTTGGATTCTGCTCTATTTCTATGCATCTAATCAAATGTAAGTGAGTGAGTGTCATTGATCATCTGACTCTTTCTGATGATCTCAGATCCTGCTGGAGAAACTGATCATCAGGTGAAGCTCATGTCAGAAACAGAAGAATCAGAATCACTGTACATTAAATGAATCATAAGGGGAAGGGTTTTGTAAATCAGCCTCGGGGTTAATAACACTCAGTCATTGTGACTGCTGCATCAGAGCTCACATCTGTCGGCGCTGCTGCTGTCGGCGTCACTCTTACTGAAGCCCACGATCTTATTCATCCGATCCTCGGAGTTCAGCAGTAATTTCCTCCTCCGGATCTCCGCGCGCCTCTGAGCCGCGGTGCGCGCGCTCTTCTCCTGCTGCGGCGCGCTCTCGCTCTCCTCACTCACTTCCATTGCTCAGATTTGTGATGTTACAGCAGTTATTAAATATAATCCGTCTGCGGCTCCTGTCTCTCTCTGTGCGTGTTATTATTGACGGGGCGGGGCCTCGCGCAACATTATGACGTCGCGCATAATGTGTCTCCTATGAATGACGAACCCGTTTCAGAATAAAAGCCAGAGATCATCATCTCACTTTACAATAACAGTGGAAAGTAATGATCTAATATTTGTGAAGATTATTGTGTAAGCGTGTAAGAATCATAAACCAATCCAAAAGCCAATAGAAGAAGCTGTCAAATAATCAATTTTTTTATAGAAACATTTTAGGGAAGTATATAGAACACAACCATTCAAATATACATTTACACAGTTTTGTGTTGGTGAAATAATATTTCTGGTCTTTACAGAAAAGAGTAAATAAGGGTTTTTACCATGGGTAAACTTTGGTTTTACAGACAGAAATGTACAATGTAAAAAAGGTTTATCAGTAAATACCTATCCTTAAAAACTCTTATCCAACTGTATAAACCTAATATAACATCTTTATACAACAAAGAAAAATAAAGTTTAACAGATTAAAATAAATGAAGCACTCTAAAAGTTTAAAAATCGCCATGAAATCAAAATGGACAGTTATTGTTTGTTTTTTTTTTGTTTTTTTATGGAATATTGCAGTGTTTATTATAAATGATTTATCGGTGCACATCATTATTAAATTCATGTGTCTCATAATCTTGAATCAGAATATCTTCCTCTTGCAGCATCTCTTCTCTTCTCTGATGACGAGGGCGGGGCAACCTGTCACTCACATGAGATCCACCAATAGCAAACCACAACCATCCAATCAATTCCCCACAGACAAAATCAAGCCCCGCCCTACATTTGTTCTTGTTCCAGAAGGTCATGAAGATGACTGTGGTTTAAAAGGCGAGAGCCATGGAGTCAGTAGCAGCTCATCATCTGAACACAAACTCCCCTACCGTGGGATCGCATCTCCTCTCTTCTGTCAACAGAGACGACCGCTTGGGTTTCACCAAACCACCGCCCGTCGAGGAGGCCGCTGCAGTCCACCTGTGCTCGAACACTCATGGGTGGAAGTCGTCGCTATCGCTTCCCTCAAAGCCGTGCCATGCTACTGCCTACATTGATGAGAAGATGCTCATGGCAGCAGCAGCATCTGCAATTCACACTATGGCAGTGCTTCAGGTCTCCAGGCGAAGATGCTGCAGGCCTGGGATGAGAGAGGTCCAGATCCTGAGTCGTTCATGAAACTGCGCTCGTCCACAGACCTGGTGCTCAGATTGATGAAGAAGACTGCTCAGGGCATTGGTCACTGTTTGGGCAGCCTGGTGTTCCTTCAGCGTCACAGCTGGAGCTGACACAGATGAGGGACTGGGACTTCAGGCACTTCACAAGCACTTTGAGAAAGCTTATGAAGTCTGTGAAGGCAGCTCTTTCTCCTGTCGAGCAGAGCAGAATATGCACATTATGCATCTGAATTATTTTGACGACTGGCTTATCATCCTAGCCAAGTGTCAGGGTGTGGTAGAAAGCCACATACAACAGCTTCTGGATCACTTACAGTGCCTGGGGCTGTCTATCAACATGCAGAAGAGTCCCTCGCAAAGCACCGTCCTCTTGGGTACGATCCTAGACTCGCGATCGTTGTGAGCGCGCATGTCTCAGGTCCGTGTCCAATCGCTACTCAGCGCTCTCACCGTATTCAGGCCAGGGAGATCAGTTTCTCTTTCAGCTGCAGTAGTTGTGTGACTCCTGCGTATGAAACCGCTTCAGCTCTGGTTGAATATGGGGGCACGGCTATATGGGCACGCTGACCACTTGGCTCAACACCTCCTGAGTGGTCAGGAGGAAAGTCGTTGACAGACTGGGGAGCCCCTTTGAGACAGCAGGCCAGCTTGTGGCACTTGGACGAGTGTGCAGTCAAAGAGGCACATAAACTGCCTAGAGCTGAAGGCAGTATCTTTAGCTTTGCAGCACTTCCTTCTGTTTGTCAAGGACCGTCATGTTCTTGTTTAATCACCAAGGGGGTACTCATTCTCGCTTGCTTCAAGGGCTGGTGGAATGTTTCCTCTAGTGGCTGGACAGGAACCTCCTATCGGTATGAGCAGGCCACATTCCCGGCTGTCTGAATTGGGCGCAGACATGCTGTCCAGGAATGGTCCAGATAATTTGGAGCCTGTTTGGGGAAGCAGTGGTCATTTGTTCGCCTCGGAGGAGAACGCTAATTGCCTGCTGTTCTTTTCAGTGATGAGTGCTCCCCTAAGGGGATGCGTTATCAAGCCACTGGCCAAAGAAACGCACATATGCATTTCCCCCGGTCAAAATAACGCTGCTGGTGCTGCACAAGATCAGAGAGGGACAGGAGACCCGTGATTTCCAGAGCTAGTGGAACGTCTGGTGGCTCCCCGTGGACGGCTCCGTTACGGAGGAACCTGCTGTCTGAAATGATGTGGCACTCCATGCCAGAACTATAGAACCTGCATGTCTGACAGGTCAGAGCGAAGGGCAGACATTGAGTAGGCCACAAAGTTTCTTGGATACGATTGTGGAAGCAAGAGCCCCGTCGACCAGATGACATTATGCTCTGAAAAGAAAAGTCTTCGCATCCTGGTGTAAAGCGAGAAATGAGGACTCAGTGACCTGTGGTTTCTGTACCAGGTCGTTTCTACAGGACCGTTTGGATAACGGGCGCACTCCATCCACTCTAAAGGTGTACATGGGTGCCATTTCAGTTTTTCATTTGCTCATTTATTGTCCCTCAGTAGGGAGCAGAGTTTGCTAGCAAGCTTTCTGCTGCATCCCTCTCGTCCTGGTACCCGTCTGGGATTTGTCTCTGGTGCCTAGTGCACTTTCTGAACCACCACATTCAAGATGGTGCTTTTACTCGCTCTGGCGTGTGGGAAGAGAGTTGATGATTTACATGGTACAGTCTAGATGAAGATGACTGTATGGTCAGACTGACACCCAGACTTGCATATGTGCCCAAATTGTTGTCTAGTCATTTCAGGCTGTCGGAGCAGCTGTCTGTCTGTTTCAGAGTTTGCAGTAAGTTCTGCCGCTTGTCTCATTGGACTGTAGCTATAGCATTAACGTATGCTTCTAAAATCACACTTGCCCCAGTGGAGTTTGTGTTCATCTACTAGGAGTGTGGCTTCTTATTGGGCCTGGAATAACGGGATGTCGATTCAGGACATTTGTTCGGCTGCGGATTGGTCTTCTCAGAACACCTTTGCTAGATTTTACAATCTTGAGATTCCCTGTTTTGCACTGCATGCTTTGTCTGTGCAGAGAGATGTCAGCTGATTTGATTGGTTGTTTAGACAGCTGGCCACGCCCTTCCCTGTCAACTGTGTGATTTGAACTAGGTCCGGTACCTTCTGCCTCTTTGACTGGATCGTTTATTCCTTGCCTTAGCAAAGTGGCAATGTGCTTGTTTTGTGTCGCCTTATGCTTTAGCAGCAGATCTCACTTGTTTCATCAGTTTAGTATTTTCATACGTTAACACTTGCAGGTGTGTTTGTTGCTTTATAGTACCAGCGATGCTGTTATTAGTTCGTCTGTGGGCTCTCGTTATGAGTATATCACCCTTGAGTCAGCTCCTCGCCCTGTTATAGTGTCATTGGGTTGGCTGTCGGTGGTTTCCTCTAGGTCCACCAGCTGGTATACAAGACTTGAGACTCTACTCTAGTTGTCTGCTATCTGTGAGTCCCCGTTCAGTGTGTTTAAGTTGTGTAACACCTATAGTGTTAACACACAATGTCAAGAGACCGACTCAAAAGGGAATGTCTCCAGTTACTCCCGTAACCTCAGTTCCCTGAGAGGTTTCACACGACACTGTCTAACAAACAAAGTCTTATTGATCCTGCTTTGGCAGTCAAAAGTTTCTGAGGCAATGGTGACGAGAGCCCAGATATGTAGTGTAATGCTCCGCCCCTCGCTCAAGCGCTCAAACGCCATTGGCCAGCGATATTTACTGGTGTGATGCAATCAGGCTTCAGTGTTCGAGGAAGGAGGGGGATACCCGATAGTGTTCACACTCCCTCCTCCCAGCGAACCGAGAGTAACCGGAGACGTCTTCAGGTCATGTTGACATCGGTGCAATGTTTAGCTGAGAACATGAACACAGACTTAACTTTGTCTAAAGAAAAACCAAAGCATCTGTGCACTGAGAAAAACAAAAAAACAAATTCATGGTCCAATTATTCAGTAGAGGTCATGCGAGGCTTCCTCTTTAATGATCATTTAATTCCTTCAGAAAGTTCACATGTACAAAATTGCAGAGAATTTACAAATTGCTCAAAAACACAGTTGTGCTAAAATGAGCTTAACAACTGAGAGGAAACGAGAGGATTTCTTTTTTTATTCATCTAAAAAAATATCCCTCTGAATGATAAACTTGATTACCCAAGAAATGTCTGCAAACATAATCAAGACCGTGAAGATTATTGTTCTTATACTCTTCCTTCATCAGTTCTTCATTCACAGCCAGTCATTTGACATAATTATCTATTATCTGCGGAGAGATCTGAAGAATCTCTACATATATTCTGTATTTTGGATTATATTTCAAGCTTTAAGCTCACAGTCATCTTCCACGTCTCTCTGCAGTCGCTCATTCTGCTGTCAGATTAACCAGTCCATAAAAATCTCTCTTCACGGGGAAAAGAAATAATTAAAGTCCCAAGCAGTTTATTTTTCTTTTTATCATCTCGCATCATCTGAATAATGTTTTTACTAAAATTAACAATCTTTTGATATATAATATAGGTTTATCAATATACATGTTTCTATAATGTTTGAAGATCACAGAGTCGAGTGTCTGAATTCGCCCACGTGAAACACGACAGACTCACACAGCATCTCTCCAGCACATTTCCACCAGTCCCACCGAAGGCAAATATCGATCTCAACTGAATTGCCTCTCATAAATTAAAACAAATGACTGAAGAACACAAACTGAAACGAATAAATGTGTGAGAATGAACAGCACTAATTATGAAGCTCTAAATCTGAATAGCACTCATTATAAAGGTTGTAAGAAAGTCATAAGAAACAATTTTTCCTACATTTTCATTTTTTTTTAGTAAAAGGCAATAAATTAGAAATGATCTGCGCTCAGACACATCCTCATACAGACTGACGGCGAGGCGAGGGAAGCGCTCGTGAACGTGACGTGTGTGTCGGTGCAAACACAGGCATCACGGCTGTAGTGTGAGACTCGGCTGCGGTGTGACCATCACTTGCAGATCTGCTGTTGCAGGTGCAGCAGGAACTCGTAGTACGACAGAGCGGATTCACTGAGGTCCTCGATCATGTTCTGCATGAAATCAGCCTTCAGCGGACTCTCGTCTCTGAAAGACAACATTCATACGGCGTCAGTCATTCAGAGTCTCACAATAACATCATACCATCAGTTTCTGCTGGAAATGAGACCGTGACGAAGCCGGTAACACTATATACTTTTGATGCATTAATTTTGCACCTTATATGATCTCATATAATAGTTATGTTACACCATTAAAAAAGTGTAACACATATTAAAGCACATGACAAAACTATTTTCAGATGAACAAGGAATCTGCTATTATAATGCACTTTAACTTTGGTTTCAATTATTTAAGGAAAGACGTAATGCATTACAGGGTACATTATGAATAACTTTATAATGCATTATACATAAAGGCTTTAAAACACCAATTTAGATAAAAGCAAAATCTAATCCTTTTAGTTTTGATTTCATGGGCCGTTTCATAAATATATTCACGAGCGAGGCGCCACCATAGAGACAGATTAGCGCATAATTAATTCTTCCTTCCAGCCAATGTGTGTCGAGTAAGAAATCAATATTCATCACTTACAGTATACAGAATTAATATAAACTTTCATCAATAATATCAGCAAACAGATCATTAGTTCCAGTTGTTATGAATGTCATAAAAGCTTGATTTGTGCATTTCAAACTACTGATCTGTTAGTTTAAAGTTAATGCATTTAACAAAACATTTTTCCTAGTAAATGTTCAAATGGTGATCAGTGTGTGAATTAATTAATGTCACGTAGAATTATTTACATACTAATGTTGCATTTGATTAAGAGCCATAAAAGACTTTATTTCAGTTGAATGATAATAGCGTAAATGGACGACGCGCGGTGTGTTTTTGTGAAAAATGGCCTCAAAAAGTAAGAAAGTTCCTGAACATGAACTGTAGGAGAAAGATTAGTTGATTTTCAAAGCGACACGTGGACGCGCGTGTCTGACCTGATGACGTGCAGGACGGGGTGGAACGGCCGGCGTTCTCTCAGCCAGTCGATCAAAGCTCGGAACCGGGATGATTCTGCCGTGTCCAACTCTGGGAGCTGATTCTGTGTGGAAACACAACACCGTCAGACACGCCGGACTCTCTCATCACTGAGCTGATGAACGTCACACTAATGCTGATCTGCAGAGATCTTTACTCCAGCAGGGAAGGGACCGGGATGATTCTGCTGCATTACAGATCAGACACTTGCATGTTTTTAGGTGAGCTATACACACTCCTCTCTGTACTGTACACTTATTTTGTCTTTTTATTCTTAACATCAGGTAAAAGAGACTGCCAATGACAGCTCAGATACATTCAATCACATGTATTTTAATGTTTATTCATGTACTTTGTCCCTTTTTTAAATAAAATAAATTGTGAGTCATTAGACTGATGCTGAACTCAAAATACAGCAGCAGCGCGTCACTAGAGCAGAGCTGTAGTTCAGTTACCATGTTGAGAGGAACCGCAGCGTAACTGTCCACTCCCAGCACCTGCGTGAGGAACACTGGGTTACAGTTTCGTCCAATCCAGAGATACATGACCTGAAAGAGAGGAGAGCGTGAGCGGAGCTGTACGACAGAAGCATTCATAACTGCATCAAGAGAGATTCACTGTGTTGAACAGCTGGAACGCTCGACTCTGATTGGTCAGTTATTGGTCTAATGTTTCCTGATGATGAGCGTCGTCAATAGCAACACCGCTTGGCCTAAAGCCAGCGCTTCCTGTCTCACATCACAGTGCAGACTTCATACAAACGCCACTGACAACGACTGGACTGTAATACTGTTCATGTGTTCGTCTTGTTGCTAGAATGTTTTTTGTACCCTGTAATGCAGGGGTGTCCAAACCTGTTCCTGGAGGGCCACTGACCCTAACCCTAATTACACACACCTGAACCAGCTGATCAAGGTTTTTAGGCATACAGGAAACGTCCAGGCAGGTGTGTTGAGAAACGCTGGGGTTAAACTCTGCAGGACCGAGTTTGGACACGCCTGCCGTAATGGATTATAACAGCGGTGCGACGGATCATATTACGGTTTGAGTCACAGATCGATCATTTTTAGGATCAGCAAAAAAGGATGAGAATAAATAAATAAAAAATGCAAATAAAAATGGGAGGTTTTAAGACAAATGTAACTTTGCTTCCCATTTATTACTTTAGCAACACTTTAACTTTGATACCGCAGCAAAAACTCCTGAATAATAAAGTTCAAACATTATCAAAGACAAATGAGTCAAAATAATATATACACAAATGAAAACATAGAATAGTTAGGTCTAACAGCAGCCTAGTGTTCAGGAACAGAAATGTAATAATTAATATAAATATAATTGTAATTACACTGAATGCATAGTGTGCACTGTATAAACTAAATATAATGTCACTAATCGCACAGAACCAATAAGATGAAACGATTTCTTTCTCAAATTATCTCAACTGTTTAGGTTCACTTCAGACTTTATAACGACTGTATAGAAGAATACTTGTCGAGACGGGGATTTTTAGATTGTGTGTGTGTGTGTGTGTGTGTGTGTGTGTGTGTGTGTGTGTGTGTGTGTGTGTGTGTGTGTGTGTGTGTGTGTGTGTGTGTGTGTCCGTTCAAGCTGAAGGAATGGTGAAACAGAGCTCGATTATGTGCTTTGAGTGTGTGCACAGAAAACAACGTGCCACTGCGAAATCTGCCTTCTTACAAACACGTACAAATAATAAACTTTCACTATATAACCCTAAATGAGGTTAATCCGCGAATCACATGCGTTCTGATCCGTGAGGCCGGGTTCGTATGATCCGTTAGATTATAACATCATAAACAGGTAAGATTTCAAAAACGTTATTTATGTGATTGAAACTGTAATATTTGATGAGCTCATGAAATATTTCAGCTCAACTTTAATTATTTACTCATACAGTAAACGAGCGCTGATGACCCCGTCAGGTTTGAGATAACGACCGGCTGGATCATTAACACAAGAGAGAGATGAAGTCTGTGAGTGTGTGTGAACTCACTGTGCCGCAGTCCATGAGGAAGGCGGCGTCCCGGCTCAGTTTCTCCACAGACAGCTGCAGCGCTCTGGGCTGAGGGATGGTGCGGTCACTGACGTTCAGCGCCCCCTGTGGGCGAGAGCATGTCAAACACGTCACCATACAGGCCTTTTATTCATGACATGCATAAACCTCGCCCCTCCCCTGGATAACTAGTACTTGAAAAGAAGACAGACAAAAGCGCCCATCCCTAATAACAGCCCAGTGTCCAATCTAAGCAGGCGGTTCATGACCAGAGCTGCAGTGAAACCCATTGGTCGGTGGTGATGATGTAATTGGAGAGTGTGGCTCTGAGGCTCCGCCTTCTTTGCACTAACCTCGTCACTCAGGTTATCCACTCGGTACAGGCTGGGATGGACCATGAGCATGAGATACGCCAGCGGCTGGCACTTCAGCTGACCCATGGCAAACACGCGCTCGTCCAGCCGGGTGCCGGCGCTCGTCCGGAAGGCTTTCTGAAAGAGAAGAGGCGGTCAGTGTGTGGCGGCGGCGTGACGGCGGAGCTGCGGCGCTCGGGCTGACGTACGTGTTTGAGCAGGGCCAGGATGTAGAGCGGGAACAGACGCAGGCAGGCGGGAGCCAGCAGACCGGGCTGCTGGACGCTCAGCACCGAGGAGCGGTACGACACCAGCGTGTCGATGGCCGCGTTGATCAGGGCGTCCCGCGCGTCGCCCAGACTGGCCGTCACGGAGCGATCCACAGCTGAACGAGAGCAGAAACACATCAGATCACATGACGTCACACATCAGATCAGGGTGTCGTGGGATATGAGGGCCGTACCCATGCTGGCCAGGAGAGCGGCGATGGCCTGAACATCGGCTCCGGCGAAGATGTCGCTCAGAGAGTTGACCACCGGCAGACACAGCGTGTGCACTCGAATCCTCCTCTCGCCTGCAAGAGCACAGAGACACCGTGAGCGTCATGTGACGGCAGACCACATGATGTCAGCAGATCACATGACGGCAGCACCTTTGCTGGACGTGTAGAGCAGCGCGGCCTGGAAGGACACCACCTGCAGGTCCAGCAGGTTCTCCTCGATGGACATCTGCACGGCGAAGCCGGCGTCGGGGTTGACGTTGGCCAGAGACAGCAGGTCCGTGGAGCGCACAAAGAAGTTCCCGTGGAACGTGTGTATGGACAGACCTGGAGGAGACAGAGACCGGAGCATTAGCGACGCCACAGGCCGGACTCCGGTACGGGACGCGCTGGACTCCACTGACCTTTGGTGCAGCGTATCCTCATGACGGCCTCGAAGCCGATCTTGCGCGTCAGGTACCTCTTCAGATCCTTCTGGAAGCGCTCCGTCTGAGACGGGTTGTGCTGCTTGTGGTACGAGGGGTAGAAATACACACTTCCTGCAGAGTATCTGGATATACAACCTACAGGAAGAGAGAGAGAGAGAGAGATCAAACACACTGTGTTATGCTCAATATATATCCTCAAACGTGTTTATGACAGACTGCTGTGAATCAGCATGAAACCTCTTCTGAGCGCATTATCAGCGACTTCACAAAGAACGTCTGACGCGATTTTAACTTGATAAATCAAACTGCCTCTCCTCCAGTCCTTCTGTCTCTGATAGGTTGGATCTTTATGTTATGAAGAGGAGCGACTTTTCCACTGAATTGAAAGACTTTCCTGCCATCGAGGAGGAAGATAGAGGATGTGAAGCTGCCGTCTCGCCGCGTTCAGTTCTAGTCTGGTTTGTTTATATCGCGCTGCCGTTCTGCTAGTGACGTTAGGGCAGTATTTTGATTTTCTGTCATGATTGTGAAAAATGTGGCCATTGTAGGTCATTTATGCTGAATCGAGAATTGCAACAGGAGCTCACATCATCGTTTAAAGAAAAAACTGGACGGTGTGATACAATTGTTGCCTTTTATATGTTTAAAAACACACTAAGGGAAGCAGGTTGAGGAGGTGACGGGGAGACGCCGTATATCAAATCTAATGATGTCACTGATTTAACCCACTCCCTATCACTCAATAAAATAATCACATTTTGAAAGTGTTGTCTTTGTTGTTGAATCGACGTCTGTCAGCTTTTTAAACATTTATTTATTTGGACATTTTCTGACGGCTGAAGCAGCAGCGCGTGACACTGTTTCCATGGTAACCAGATCAACAGTGTGAACGGAATTCTACAAACTGAAGTGAAAACACCAAATTATCATCAAATGGGATAAAATAGCATCTCTTCCCTGCAAACGATACCATGAAGAATGTGGATATTTAACCAAGTCAAAAACAAATAAGGTAAGCAGGTGTCCATATTCATTTCAGTGACAGCAGACGCAAAACGCTATTAAAGGCCACAACTTTTAAAGTTAAAAAACAATATAAGTTATAAAAATGGTATAAGTTACGTAAACTATATAAACATCTTCTGGGTTCTCGATTTTATCGATTTGAGCAATCATAAACGACGCAAAACATACGAATTTTGAGTTTTTGATAGGATTCCTATATAGAAAAATCAGTCCCTGCCCTCCAGACTCATTCGCGCTGCTGCTGTGACGTCATGTGTGAACAACCTATTAGAGTCTTTTATCAAGTTAAAGTATTTTAGTTTAACTGTAGAAACATCCTTCAGCTCGTGTCTTTCTGCTGTCAATTCTGCTCTGATTTTATCAAGTAAACGCAAGAATAACTTTGATATTGTTAGTAATATTTCAACTGGACTGAAGCAGGTTTACTTGATTATCCAGACATTATTAGAAACATCATGAGTATCAAATATGATCATCAGGTTTATTTGTTCATCTCTCAATCATCATTGCATTGCATTATATGTATTAATTATTGGCAGATATTGATATTTATATGCATTTTATGTCAGTATCTGCTGTTATAAAGATATAATTGATTTACATCACAAGCATCAGAATTTCATCTCGCTCTTTGTCCATATAAATATTAACATCTGCACCAAACTGCATGTTTACTCAGTTTAGGCCTCTGTTAGTAAAGCGCTGCACATAAGTGTCTGTATATCACACACACACACACACACACACACACACACACACACACACACACACACACACACACACACACACACACACACACACGAGTCTAAACCAGCCGGAGACACATCACTTCCTGTGCAGTCATGACTAACCTAGAGAGGACAGATCGCAGTACTGAGCGCTCAGCAGGAACAGATCCACCGCCACATGATGACCAGAACAGTCCAGAGCCAGTTTCTTATAGAAGTCTGTGGCAGGACTGAGATTCTGGACGTCCTGTAACAGAAAACAGCCATCAAACGATGAAGCAGATCGACTTTCACAAGAGACTAGAGTATTAACGTTCATGTCGAGGACTCAAAGTTCCTGTCAAATTAACATCCAGCACTGCAAATGATAAACTCTTATCAAAGTACTAAAGTGTTGTAAAATAGAAGTGTCGTTAAATCACATCTAACTGTGTGCCAGTGAAGTGAGTCCAGGGTAAGTGTTGAACCCAAGGGTCAAAGCAGTGAATTTACACACTGATCAATCGATCGATCAATCATGAGGACAGTGTCTGAACCTTGGCAGGCGCTCTCTGGTTGGGCTCCTCTCTGGGCTTGAGCGCTCCGATGCCGACGGTGGGCAGCTGGGTCTGGAACACAGACATGCGTCCGCCGGTGGGCGACAGCAGCTTGAACGCGGCCTGCAGCGCCGGACCCAGACCGGACTGAGTCTCCATCGTCCTGCTGAACATCTGCGGCAGACTCGCCAGCAGATCCTGGACCAGCTGCAACGAGACGACACACACGTCACATGGTTTACTGCATCACATCACGTCAGGTTTAGACCCAGAGCACACTCGCTCACCTCTCTGCACTCGTTCAGGTTGACCAACAGGCTGTCCGGAGTGGGCAAGAACACATCTGAGGGAGGAGAAGACGAAAGCGTCTCATCTCTGATACGTCACTGAACATCTACAGCGTTAGGGGCTGATGGGAAAGAGCAGCTTACCGTCGATGTCTGACACGATGAGCATCTGCGGCTGCGAGAGTCCTTCTTGGAGGTTGTAGAAATGGATGGTGCTGTCAAACGTGATGAAGCCGATTTTCATCCGAGTGTCTCCGGGAAGCCTTCACGGTAAAGAAACATGTGACACACGGATCAGCGAACGGTGCGAGTGAACAGAGGCTCATGGGTGACGCTCACTTACGAGTCCAGGTTGTCAAGAAGAGACTGGCAGACGACATCCAGATATCCGGTCTCCACCGCGTTGTGAGACACGTCCAGGACGAACAGGTAGACGGCGGGCTGCGGCGGCCTCAGCTGAGGACAAACACACATGTGCGGTCAGAGACACATATAGATCTGAACAGTGACATCATGAGCACAATCTCAGGCCCGCGTTCGGCCGTACCATGTATTCTGACGGGGCGATGAACTCGATGGTGGCGTTCTGGACCTCTGGTCTTTTGTGAGGCGCTCCGTATGACCTGCTGACCGGATTATACATGAACTCCTCTGGAACTGTGAGGAAACACATGGTCAGATCACACTGCGTTAACACCAGAACAACAGAGCATGTGACCAGAGCGAGTGTTTACAGCAGCGAACCGCCCTCACCATCATTGACTCGATGACACAGATTGCACTTCCATCTTCTGGCGTCCACGAACGACACGAACGGGTTGATGTACGTCCGACAAGAGCGACAGCGTACGATATTACTGGAGGTCACAACGGGTAGCTGCTGAAGAGAGAGACACCGGCTGATTAATAATGACTGATTAATAATGACTGATTAATAATGACTGATTAATAATGACTGATTAATAATGACTGAAAGACTGATAAAGGAACAGCTCACCCAAAAATAAAAAATGTCGTCCCAAACACACTCGGCACTGAAGGACGACTCTCTAACGGCTCCAGACCGCAGTGTAAACGATCACAAATTCGACAAAAAATTACATGATTTCAATTTCTCACTGGCAACAGGAAAACGTCATGTGGATTCTGTGACCTCAGAGCGAGCGAGAGTTCACAGCGATGACTGATTCTCCAACAGCTGACTCTTATGAAGCACTCTAGAATAAGATTCACTCACTCTGGAGTCAGTGATTCACTCAAATGACTCCCTCACTGAACAGCAAGTCAACTCTTTCAGTGACGTTTGATTAGAGATGAACTGTTTCTATCTGCACTTTAGATTTGTGAGACTGAGGCCTTGTTTACACCTGTATTTAGTGTCGTCCACTTGTGATCCGATCGACCAAACACATCTTAATACCAGGTGGGAACAGGGCCTTAACTGCTTGTTAAGAGCTGCAGTACACATGTGGCTAAAGATGCATCATGATCTTCTTTTGAACAATCTTGATATTGATTCTTAAAAACAGACTCCCATGATTGATCTAGAATAACTCCCATCCTGCAGATGTTATTGCTGAACGTAACAAACACATAAAAGATTTGTTTTAGCCGACGCAGTGGTGCAACAGATCGCTGTATCCACCTCAACCGCCACCGTGTGACCCGATCAGGCGATCATCACTTCCTCTTTACCGTTAGTTACAGCAGCAAATAAACATCAAACAACTTACTGAAATGAATCATGTCTCATATAATCCATCAACAGCAGATTATATCACTTTTGCCCTTATCTTGTAAATCTAATTTTCACATCATTTTTGCCCTGGCTCATGTTCATGATGGTCTACTTCTGAAACTCTTCATGAACCTGGTTGGGAATCACTGCAGACACGAACACGAACCGAAGATCTGAACAAGGATTTGGCAACTAAAAAAAGCAATTCAGCACAATGTTTCACTTTAGGAGTCCTGTTTCATGAGACAACACGTGTGATGAAAGATTCAGTTCCTGTTCATCATTACTGAGTGTAAGTTTGTGTTCTGAACTTCTGTGTTTGGAACGACACGAGGAGAAATAAACCATGACAGTTTTAATTTCTGGGTGAACCACACCTTTAAACGTTCAGCGAGTGAGCGGATGAGATGTGAAGCGTGACTTACGGAGAGGTCTTTGAACGGGTGCAGCAGGAGGCCGAGGGGAAGCTTAGCTTTGTTCAGCAGAGACTGAGTCTGAGGGATGCTGGTCAGAGTGCAGCGGAAGACCCTGCGGACGAGACACAAGCAGTGAGAGACGGCACAACACACCTGCAGGAGACGGGAGAGGAGGACACTGACTCTGGGCTGCAGTTGAGCTTCTGCAGGTCCTGCGGCAGACACGGGGCGGGCGGCGTCACGGCTCCTGCGGGGAGGAGGCTGCGCTCCTGCAGCAGGTTGACCACACGCAGGGCCTCGGGCGGCTGCGACTGCAGGCTCATGGCCGCCAGAGACGGACTCAGCTGAGCGGCGCTGACAGACGGCTGGACAGACAACACACCCTTTATTCTGTGTGATGACAGCTACAGTAGAGATCACGCTGCAGAGCGGCAGTAATGTGAGGCGGGTACCTGCGGGTAGTGCTGCTGCTGCGGCGCCGGTGCTGGACTGTGATAGGCCGGCTGGAGAGAGGGGTAGGAGGAGCCCGTCGGCCGGTTCATCGGAGCAGGCTGAGCCGGATACAGTCCTGCTGTACACAAACACACTCAGATATCAGTCGGGTTAGGACGACAGCTGATGTCACAGGACAAATACGAGTTCAGTCAGATGATGAAACCCTTAATAACTGAACATGAAGAACCGTAACCTTTTGTCAGTGACGGATACCGTCTACAATGGTCACGGCGCTCTCTTACCGTCGCTGTGTGGGGCGAGAGGCGGCGGCGGGACAGGGGGAGGCGGTGTTCCTCTCATCGCTGCTGACGGTCCGAACGCTGGCGGAGGGCCGTACGACTGATGGGGCGCCATTACATTCAGCGCAGGTGGAGCTGTGACAGATCAAACAGGTCAACAGTGCATTACTGAACCGAATCACCCTCTCGTCTGATGAACGGATGAAAGCACAAATACTCCTTGTAGCTCAGCTAATGCCAGACGCTCACAGATCCATGTAAATAATGACAGCAGAGTCAGAGTAATGCGTTTCCCACAGGATTTTTGAGGGCATATAAACCTGCTATCCGACTCTGAGCAGAGGTCAAGGTTCACTTCCAGCACAAAACACTGGATCGGTGTCAAACCGCCCACTTTATGGACCCGTGTCACGCCTGACATGCTGAATTTGACATGAGAGACACTTTCATAATGTCTATTTTCACACACTAATTTTGTACTAAATATACCAAAAATTCTTCTTTAGTACTTCCAGATAATCCTAGAAACATCTAAATGTGCTCAACTGAGCTATTTTGAGACACCTTGAATATGAAAATGTGCTTTTAACATATTATCTCTGTGTTGAAACAAGTGTTTAGTGACCACTCTTAGTTCACTCGAACCCGTTTATGAAAAGAAAGTGTATGAAAGATGGGTTTAAGTGTCCTAAGAGTGACTAAATACAGTTTTAATATAGAGATGGTGTGTTTTCTCACGTCATTATTAGTGTTTAGGCCCATGTGACGTCAGTGTGTGTGTGTGTGTGTGTGTGTGTGTGTGTGTGTGTGTGTGTGTGTGTGTGTGTGTGTGTGTGTGTGTGACGTCAGTACCGTGCTGCAGGGCTGCCGGAGGCTGCATAGTGTTCTGGAAGACGGGAGGTGTGCTGGTTCCGCTGGCGTACGGAGCCGGGCTCACGTGGTTCCCCGCAGGGGCCAGTGTGGCGCCGCTCCAGCTGCTGGGCTGCTGAGGATGCTGGGAGTAGCTGCTGGGGGGCGGCGGGGTGGCCGAGGCCTGTGGCGGGCCCATCCTGTGGCTGGGTGACGCGGGCAGAGCGGCGGGCGTGCCCACGGGTGAAGGCTGGTGCCGGTTGGAGCTGTAGTAGCCGGGTCCGGCCGGCGGAGGGCCTTTGGTCGGCAGGCTGTTCATGTAGCCCGGCAGGGGCGGAGCCATGAAGCCCTGATTAGAGGGGTAAACGCCCACGGGGTTCTGCGACGGACCTGCGGCACAAAACCACCATTAAAGAGTCCGTTACAATCCAAACTCAAAGAATGATCCTGTTAAAACAGCGACTAACGACAGAATGAACATCACTAATCTAATCTAACACCGCTGAACCACATGATCAATCTGAACCTGACGCTAGACTCCTCCGAGGAATCAGATGCGAACCCAATGACATCATATTCAGAAGTCAATCACTGGTGAAGTGAGTGTTGAGCGTGAAGGACCCTCACACACCTGATCCGCTCACATCTCGGCTAGAGGAGCTTCTGCTCGACTCGACCCTCTTTTGGATGAGCGGCTCTAAAAAGGGCCAAATGTGTGTGGTACCGTACTGTTCACGCCCCTTCATTAGAGGTTCAGGTAACTACATCTGCTCTGAAGCGCCTGTCATGTGACGAGTCAGAAACACTCCATTCTTTGATTTTAATCGATTATCATTTTGATAAAGTGATATTGAGTCTTGAAGGGTTAAATTCTGTCATTAATTACTCTCCCTTATGTCGTTTCACACCCGTCAGACCTTCATTCATCTTCAGAACACAAATTAAGATATTTTTGATGAAATCCAAGAGGTTTATGACTCATATAATGTAATCAACAATTTCAAGGTCCAGAAATGTACTAAAGACACTGTTAAAACAGTCATGTGACTGCAGCGGTTCAACCTTAATGTTATGAAGAGACGAGAATACTTTCTGTGTGCAAAAACAAAACAAATAATGACTTTATTCAACAATCTCTTCTCTTCTGTCATTATCTTACGCAGGTGACGCAGTGAAGCTTCCGTGTTTACGTCCGAACGCCGGCTCAGTATTGGCCGAAGCTGATCACGTGATCAGCTGATGCAGGAGCCGGCCAATAATAAGTCGGCATTCTGACGAAGAACCTGGAAGCGCTGGACGTAAACAACGAATGAGAATGACGCAGAAGAGATTGTTGAATAAAGTGATTATTTTTGCGCACAAAAAGTATTCTCGTCTCTTCATAACATTAAGGTTAAACCGCTGCAGTCACATGACTGTTTTAACGACGTCGTTAGTACCTTTCTGGACCTTGAAAGTGTTGATTATATTGTATGAGTCATAAACCTCTTGGATTTCATCAAAAATATCTTAATTTGTGTTTTGAAGATGAATGAAGGTCTGACGGGTGTGGAACGACATGAGGGAGTAATTAATGACATTATTTAATTATTGGCTGAACTAACCCTTTAATCCCTGTTTTCAGTTGATGAAAACATTATTTGTAGCTCGTGACATCCAATAATCACAATAATCTCTGTGCTTTGATACTTTTGATATGAAACAGTCTCAGATTTCAGATAATTTGAGTTTAATCAGTAAATTCAGTCAATAAATGTGTTTTTGTGTCTTTAATGTGTGTGACGGATCATAAAGCGATCATCTCTTCTTTACTATTAGTTCCAGCAGCAAATAAACATGAATGAACATCAGAAGGTTCAGAACTGACTGAAATCAATCATGTGTCACGTGATCATCAATCAGTGTTTCAACCGCGGAAACTTCAATAAAACAGCCGGAGGACAATATTATGACAGACACCGTTTAAATGTTTAGATTTCAACAACAAATTATAATAAGATATTACTGTAATAAAACCTGCTTTGTGTGTAATGTAAATGTCTGTACTCAGATCAGCGGTTAGTTTTAGCCTGTAATATTACAGTAATGAAGTGACTGACAAGCTTTAGTTCAGAGAAAGTGACACGTATTGACGAGATCAGAGCTGAATCGACTCTCAAGCTTGTGAATCAGTGTTGAGCTCTGAGAGGAACATCTCTCCCGACACATGACCGAAACCGGCGCTGAACCGCTTTCAGAAGCGATCTGACTCCGACGCGACTCTCTGTGACTGACGCTCAGAGCTCGCCGCGAGTCGGTTCACCGTGTTCGGATCTTCTCTGACAGGTCGTGTGGAGTTCTGAACTTTACTCGGATCATCGCAGGTTTGGCCTTCATCGAGCGACGCGACGCACTGGCACGCTCCTGGCTCGTCGCGTCGCGTCACTGAAGTGATCAAACTCTGAAGAAATCGGCCTACGAGCGTCGCGAAACACTCGACACGGACACCGCGCTTTAAGCGTGGCGTTCACTACATCGACGCGTTGAGACACGACAGCGGCGCGTTTTTTACTCACCGTTCGTGTACGAGCCTCCAGCGCCGTTCTGTGACGCGAAGCCGCCGCTGGACATCCTGAAAGACGCGCAGATTCACTGGAGTCAGTACCGAGCGGCTCGCGGCGCGATGTGTCGATCACAGGCCCGCGGCTCCGGTCATTCTCTCGACGCGCTGCTAATGTTTCGCTCCTGAAGATAAACCAGCGCCTTCCTCTCAGCGGAAGTCAAGCGGGAGCTCTGAGGACGCGCATGCGCAGTTGGTACACGTGGCATTTCCTGTGGAAGCTCGCTCTCGCCCGTACTGGAAACGCGTCCGTCAGGATTTGTTTTATCGGGATATTTAGTTTCAGCGTTTGGGAGGTTTGGAAAATGACACTCAAAAGTTGCTAATATTATAATTACTTTTAAACAAACGCTATTTTTAAATGTACTTCAGCTTTTTTTTGGCGATTTCAGTGTTATACTGATGCATTATTACATACGCAATGTTAAATGACTGAAACAAACACGTTTATTTGAACAATTTACAACTGATATCAACACACCTCAAAATTATATATATAAAAAAAGTAATACATTAACGCTACTTTAATATTTACTGTATAATCGCTATTGTTTTGAAGTTCCGCATTGTTATATGCACATACTTGAAAAATGAATAAACTAAAAAGATAAAAAAGTATTGTTAGTTAAGGCCCGTTCGTGTGTGTTGTTTATGTAGGTTGTTTCCGCTCCGGACGGTTTCGGTTGAGGCACACAGCGGAAGTGGCGCCATTGCTGTGTGTCGTGGCTGTGATCAGTGAGCGGAGTCTCTTCTCTCGACTCTCCTCCAACATTCACCTGTTCAGCAGCGGAGGAAAGACCCGCACTCACCTGTACACACGCTCGAGGTGAGTCTTCAGCCCCTCAGGTGTTTCTCGGGGTGTTTCTCTCCGCGCGCGGAGCTGTTTCCTCTTCTGCCGGCGCTCGCGCTAAAGCTAATGCAGACTTTAGCCTGACAGAGTTGTGTAACGGCGAAGTTCGATTAATTAACACTAATTATGAAGTGTCTTAATAACAGCATCGATTATGTGTCTTAATGAGGGAGTTCAGTCGCTCGTGGAGGGTCAGAGGTGCTGTCTGATGAGACTCTTTAGCTGTGTTAGCTTCAGCAGTGACACGTACATGAAACTGATCATCATTATAATATCTTCATCATCATCATCATCTTCATCATCGAGACACTGCTGTGGACCAGAGCTGAGAAATGATGATTAAAACACATTTGTCAAGTTTCTCAGAAATGTGTTCTTTATATTAACGCTTTAAATCCAGTTTTAATGACCGGATCTCGTTTTAATCATCAAATAAACACTAATGATATTCATAATAAATATGAAAACAGTCATTGATCATGTCGCTCCAAACCCGGATGTCTTAAGTTCGTCTTCGGAACACAAATGAAGATATTTCTGATGAAATATTTCTGTTCCTCCATTGAATTATTCAAGAGTGTTTGTTTTAATGATCTTACAAGTTCAGTTAAACCATTAATATATGTGTGAAATATTCTATATGCTTTAAATATTTTAAATATAATAAACTCTGAACTTGAAGGTGTTTATCTGACACAAAATTATTTGGCAAAAAAAGCCAAACTACAGGTTTGATTTTACTACACAAAGCTGACAGGACAGGCAAACATCGACTTCAACACGATCCGTTATTAATATTTGGTTGATTCTCTGGTTTCAAAATTGTTACTCAATTTGTGTTATTATCATGAATAAACACTCGACCTCAAGCACATCTAGTCAGTTTCAGTAATATCTGAATAAAGCGTGAAGATGTCAGTATTCCTGTAGGATTTGAACACTTCTGTACTGTACGAGTTCATCAGAGTTTGTCAATAATTAAATCCATTGATCATATAAACGTGTGGATCAGGGTTACTGCGTCTTTATGAACTTTCAGTGGAGCCACAGAAACTCCTCAAGTTTTCCTCATTAGCAGATAAACGATGAACGATGTTCAGGTGAACGAACCCTTCGAGGCTCTGACATCATCATCGCCATCACATGACCGGTTTCACAAATATTAGTGAGCTAAGAAGCAAAATTAAGATATTTCTTAAAGAATCATTAATTATTGGTAATTCCAAACGACTGAAGGTGGAGCTGCGCGATTAATCGTTAAAATCGTTAAGCGATTGGTCTCTATTAACCCTTAGACGGGTCCGATCACGTTCAGATCCGATCCAGAGAGAGTCGTGGTCATGTTTAGATATGAATCCGCTTCAGTTTCATTATTTCTGCTACAGTAATTCAGATGATCGCTGAAGATCTGGAGCACGTGTTTATAGTTCAGATATAAACACTGACGTCTACAGGAGCGATTATATCGTTAAAACTGTTAAAACGTGTTTGTCATTGAATCCTTCAGACGAATTGTTCATTCAAATCAATCAAACATTTTTAAATAGACTCCAGCAATGAACATTTTGTCAGAATCTAGTAAATTACATGTTATTTCCTTTAGTTATTTGTTCAGAATCGTTTGAGAATCATGATTTCTGTTTGAAACCAAATAATCGTGATGCTCGTTTGATCCAGAATCGAGCAGATCTAACTTCAGGATGTTTTTATGGGAATATGTTCTTATGATATGAGCACACTTCTGAATTTGTGCTTAAAAAGAGTTTTAATTTGAAATAAAAACATTGTAGAAGATGTTTGTTCAAGCTGTTTTATGGTGAATTGTTTTATTTTGCTTTTGAAAATAATAGGACAAATATGAGCATCATATTACATTTTTACACTCCTCAACATTACAGTAATGTAGTCATTTATTGGAGTCGAGTCTGACGGTTCGTCTCTCGCTCTTCTTGATCTGTCGGTTCAGATGAACATCTCCTGATGTTTGAGCGGTTTCATACATAAAGCCCAACAGTTCTTGTGTAATCTGGACTGAGATCAGATTCACTGTTGGAGCTCTGTACACAGCGACTGTGAGGATTATTATTAAATCGGCTGTATTTACATCTGAGTGTTTGCTCAGCCTCCTTCAGACAGATCAGTGGATTGAGATGTCAGATTTATCAGTTGTGTTTGTTGTGAGAGTGAGATCGGCGCTCTCGTGTAGAGTGTGTGAGAGGTGACGTGTGTGTGTGTGTGTGTGTGTGTGTATGTGAGGTGACGTGTGTGTGTGTGTGTGTGAGGTGACGTTTATCTCAGGCGTGTCCTTCACCTTTGCCGCTGCTGTTCTTTACTCCGTCAGTTACACAACGCCTGTCGCTCGGACTCGTTCACATCAGTGAGATCATCAGCTCGTCTGGATGTGGATCAGCCTGATCAGTGGCTTCACTCAGATTATTCACATTATTCTTACTCAAATAAACACTTGTTTTCATGTGCTGGTGTCGAGTGTTCAGACCCTGTTGACACTGAAGGTTCATCAGTTCTGCAGCACAGGCCTAAAGATGAACATGACGAGGAGCAGTGCTTTAAAACACTGTATATATGGACTATACGCCTCAAATGAATATATGATAAGATGAAAATCAAATGATCATGTCGTGAGAAATCACAATCATTAAAAAGAGTTAACTCGATGGCCATGTGATCATGTGATCAGTGCAGTGTGATGCTCTCAGCACTGATGTCACTGATCTGACACGTGTGCGCCGCTCTGTCTCTAAAGAATAATCAAGATTGTCCTGCAAAATCTCATCATGTCTTCCGCTTCTTTTCAGAAATTCCACGGCCCGGATATGTCCTTCATATTTGACTGGATCTACAGCGGTTTCAGTAGCGTTCTGCAGTTCCTAGGTGAGTTCATCAGCCTCGTTATTGTAAACGAGTTCATCGTCCCATCAATCCCACCAAACGACAGCAGGGTGTGAGATGATTATTCTTCTGGAGATGTTTGATCATGAGAGGTGGATGTTGGGATAAAGCGGTTGTCATTGCCTGATGCTCTGCACAGTTACATCAGCAGAAGCGACAGCAGGATATCATCATGTTCTTTAATAACTCTGTCAGCATACGAGTCCTGCTCCAGAACACCAGGAACATGAGGAGCAGGAGGACACGGCTCAGTGTCATGTGATGATGAGGAATAAACACAGGAGGTCTTGAAGTAGGGCTGGACGATGTGACCTAAAATCAAAATCTCTGTTAATTGAACATTTTTCCTCGATTACAAGTAATGAAAATTTTTCACTGACGAGGTTTGTACTGTAAATATGCGTGACTATTACAGATATATATATTTTCCTCTGACACGGCTCACTTTCAGCAGTTCTTCATCTGTGCTTCGAAACATTTCTGACAGATTTCTGCTCGATGTAAATCATAACAGATGAATTAGCACAGTACGTTTATTTGAATGCGTTAATGAGAGCGATTGAGTGTGAATTAATCATGCCGTCTCTCTATTAATTGTGAAGCTGTGTGTAACAGAGACTCTAGAATAACACAAGGCGCGTCACTCGGAATAAGTCCCGCCTCCTAAATAAGAGCCAATCGCTGATTGGTCAAGTCATCGCATCACTGCAGCGGGCGTTAGGAGCTCCGGTTTCTATAGAAACAGTCAGACGCGCATGAGCTTGATCCAGCCTGAGAAATACTGCCTCTTTTGTCATGATTCAAGCGTTTAGAAACTAAATTTATGGGACAGTTGTCAGATTATTTCATTGGTATTTCAAATATGAAATTTATTCAAAAACTCTTTGAACAGCTTTGGAGAATTTGACATTTCCTCATTCAAAGAGAAAGGAGCTGTATTCGTACTGTACTCGTCTAAAAGGGACTTTGATTGTAAGTAGTTACTTCAGAAGTAGAAAAATGAACGACTACATAACTTTAGTTTCTAATCTACTGTACTCATAATCACAGGACAACATTGACAAGGTTTGAAATTGCGACCATTTTAGTTGCATGTGCTCCCTAAATGTAATGTTTGCAACCTCAGAATATATTTGGGAGCGTTTGTGCGAGTGCAAATAATTGTGAGGGTCGACCTGTTTTCATTTCTCTACAAAACACTCGCTAATTACTGCACAGTGGTTTACATGCCTGCTGTCTGTCTAGTTTAAAGCAGATTTTAGTTTGGTTACTATTAGCAGTCATTCACTCGCTCCGTTGTCACGTGACAGAGCTATCGCGCTGAAGAGAGATGATGAAAACACTCTTACACACGACTCGACATTAACACTTGAGATTTTATATTTAAAACATATAAGTTGAGCAACATTACATGACCAAGAGCAGGCCTACAGTTTTCCTGAATGTCCTGAATAAAACATCACGATTGAAAATGTAACTCTGGTTTCATAACAGTTCAATGAACTGTAAAAAGTAGTTAAAATTAAATCACTCACATTTTAGACGCAATAGTGGCTGTTTTTGTTCAGTTTCAGCAGCGGAAATAGTTTCAAATAAACATCACCGCCGAACCATGACAACACAATCGTGTTTTCTCTCATTAATGACTCGATCTGCTGAGTCAGATTCACTGACACGTCTTGAATGAACCGCGGCGTTTCTTCCATGCCGCTGACTGGACGGGGCGGAGTCATGTGACCACACGCGGTAGTATGTTTTGATGGGGAAAGTATTAACCGGATGATAACACACTTTCATGATATCGTCCAGCCCTGCCCTGAAGGATCTGTGCCGTCACGTCTGCCGTGTGTTCTGTTCATGACGTTCACTCTCAGCTCTTCTCGCCGGCCTCGTTTTTCCTGTTCATCCACTCCTGACTGATACTGAAACAGCAAAACATTTCAGATTCTCTCATTCCCCCGTGTGTGTCATGACATTCTCACTCCTGTTTATGACATATTTTAATATCCAGAGTTTTCCTGTAAGATCAGAGGCTCATTGTGAATGACGTCTCTATGACGGTGTTCGTCTGATCATGTGTTCATGCACTGCACTCCTCTGTGATAGAGTTAACAGTCCTGAATAATTGCAAGTATCTGCTAACGACTATTTCATTATATGTCTGGAGTCTTCACATTACAGGAAGAGCAGAATCTAATGTCAGTGTCAGCGTTGGGCTTGTGTGCCGTTTCCTGCTGAACAGTGTGAACACAGATCCATTAAACTGAATGAAATCTGTTTCAGGGCTGTACAAGAAGTCTGGAAAGTTAGTATTTCTTGGCCTGGACAATGCTGGCAAGACGACACTACTGCACATGCTCAAAGATGACAGACTGGGTCAGCATGTGCCGACCTTACACCCCAGTGAGTGGACGCCGACCACACCAACACCAACACTGCATAATGTCTCTGTCCATTGAGATTTCACTGTTACGGCTGTGTGAAAATAAAGCTGCGCAGTTACACGCTACAGCGATAAAGAAACGCTGAGTGGGCCGTGAATGACGTTAAAGTGTTCAGCGTAATAAGCCGTGAATAAAGAGCACAAAGACGCTCTCAGATCTGTTTCTTTCATGGAATGTTTTGATGCATTTCATTTCGTTTTCATGCAAATGAACTAATTCACAAATTGCACACATACTGAAATAATATTTCAGTGACCGCATGCATTTAGTAATCCTTTTCATTCACACTATTAGTCCGACAGTCTGAAATCTAAATCTGTAAGTTGAGGTGATTTGAGTCAGAGGAAGTGATGTAGTGTCTGTTTCTCCTCTCAGCCTCAGAGGAGCTGACGATCGCTGGCATGACCTTCACCACCTTTGACCTGGGTGGCCACGCTCAGGGTGAGTAGATGACTGACCGTCTGTGTGAATCTGATCCTCCTGACATTAACGCCGAGTGTTGTTCTGAACAGCTCGACGCGTGTGGAAGAACTACCTCCCGGCCATCAACGGCATCGTCTTCCTGGTGGACTGCATAGATCACCCCCGCCTGGCCGAGTCCAAAACAGAGCTTGACGTGAGTTCAGCCCGTCAGATAAACATTATCCTCATTATACAATAACGTGAACATTGCTTTTCAATTAATCAGAAGAAAAATTTGAAGCAATGAAAACAAATATAGTGAATGTCCATTTAAACGTGCAAAATACAGGGTTCAAACCGAAAAATGTAACACAAGGGTTTAAATTTAAACTATAAAATATGAGGTTTAGATTTAAAAAAGACTAAATATTTAAAATTTAAAGTAAGGGCTCAAACTGCACGGCGTTTGTTCACTAAAGTGTAACAGAGACTCACTCACAAAATGGAAATACTAATATATGTTTCTAACATTTATAGATAAGGATGTAACTGTAAAATATAAGTTATGTGCTGAGGAACACGCGTCTCATCTTACGTGAATCTGTACGCTGGAGTGAGAACGAAGCTCTCGTGTCTCGTGTCCTCTGCTGTTCTCCACATATAAACGCATTATTCACTGGAGGATGTTTGCAGTGCGCAGACACGATTAATTGATAATCAGATTCTTTGTCATTTAGATTTGTTATAATGTGTTGTTGCAGCCCCACAAGAGACGCATGTTTTCTAGATGTTTCCCAGAGTTCAGTGCAGGTGTTTGTGAAGTATCTGCTGTCTCACGGCTCACTGTCCCTGTGTTTGTTGTGTTGGACGTGAATAACAGGCGCTCATGACAGACGAAACCATCGGGAACGTGCCCATCCTGATCCTCGGCAACAAGATCGACAAACCCGAGGCCATTAGTGAGGAGAAGCTGCGTGAGATCTTCGGACTGTACGGCCAGACGACAGGAAAGGTACAGTCGGACACCGCAGCGCTCTCGGGGTTCACACACCACACGCTTGTGTCTTTTGAGTTGTGTTTCTGTGTACTCGTGCACGGCCTCTGAACATCACGCCATGTTTCGCTGCTGTCCATCGATCGGTTGGTGGTTATTGTGTGTTTTAACAGCGTAGACGTGTCCGGTGCGGACGGCCCTGGACAAAAGATAATGAACGTGATTCAGCAGCGAATATGAAAAGCTCTTGCAACAATTTATAGGATTAGTTCACTTTCATATTAAAATGTCCTGATAATTTACTCTCCTCCATGTCATCCAAGATGTTCATGTCTTTCTTTCTTCAGTGGGAAAGAAATGAAGGAAATCATTCCAGGATTTTTCTCCATATAGTGGACTTCACTGGGGTTCAACGGGTTGAAGGTCCAAATGTCAGTTTCAGTGCAGCTTCAAAGAGCTCTACATGATCCCAGACGAGGAATAAGAGTCTCATCTAGAGAAACCATCGGACATTTTCTAAGAAGAAATTAAAATTTTATACGTTTTAACCATAAATGCTCATCTTGAACTAGCTCTCTTCTTCTCTATTAGAGTTCTGGCAGTGTAGACGCTGAAGCTAGTTCAAGATGAGCATTTAAAATGTATAAAATTTTAATTTCTTTTTAGAAAATGTCCGATGGTTTCTCTAGATCAGACTCTTATTCCTCGTCTGGGATCATGTAGAGCTCTTTGAAGCTGCACTGAAACTGACATTTGGACCTTCAACCCGTTGAACCCCAGTGAAGTCCACTATATGGAGAAAATCCTGGAATGATTTCCTTAATTTCTTTTCCACTGAAGAAAGAAAGACATGAACATCTTGGATGACATGAGGGAGAGTAAATTATCAGGAAATTTTAATTTGAAAGTGAACTAATCCTTTAGGGCTGTTCACACCAAGAATAATAACTATATTAGCATCCACACCTGCAGTTTTGTCGCCTGTCACTTTAAATTGCATGAAAATAATGTTTTATTTATAATGCCCAAAGTGTGGAAAGGAGCATTCAAAATGTCTCATTCAAACCAAAACATCTGACTTCCTGTTTGTCTGAGCTAATGACAGTAAATGAGAGGGTGGTTCGGCTCGATGATAACAATATGTGTCCTGAGTTTGGTGACTGTAGTAAAACTAACCCTAACTTTAGTCAAAAGGTGGCGCTAGAGAGCCCCACTTCCCTGCCCGTTTCTCTGCTTTTGCCAGTGTCTAACTCTGATGTGTGTCAAAATGATCTGTTTCATGAAATGTTTTATTTATTTCACTGTAATGTAGTGCATGAATGCAGAGAAATGCGTACTCTCCGGCCGGACACAACTGTAGTTTACAACCAAACATCTCAGAAAATGAACAAATGACCACTTTCTCCTTGATAATAAATGTAACGACTGCTGTTTTTCTTCATTATTAATGAATGTGATGTTGGTGCGTCTCTTCAGGGCAACATCCCGCTCAAAGAGCTGAACACGCGGCCGCTGGAGGTGTTCATGTGCAGCGTCCTGAAGAGACAGGGCTACGGCGAGGGCTTCCGCTGGCTCTCTCAGTACATCGACTAGAGGAAGTACGGCCGTCTGACAGCACCACTCTCGTCCCGCCTTCACACATCGACTCCGACAGACTGTTATCGTTCAGTTCAACTGCTTCTTTCTCACTTTATTTCTTACCAGCAGTGATTCTGCAGATCTGGTCAATTCAAAACAATGCATCAGTTTTATAAACTCTGTAATTTGACATTTCTTTCCGTTGGTTTGTTTCTGTTCTTCAGTAAATGATTCTTCATGTGTCTCGCAACACCACGTCAGAGCTGAGAGTAATGTACACAGATCACATGACATCCTTTAGACAGGAAGTGCTGTTTCTCACTTCCTGTCGTGTGAGGCCACAGTCCTCAGGCTTTAAGATGAAGTTGTGACTGTCTGTTGATACGCAGTCCGCTGATGTGGCCATCTTGAGTTGCATATCTGTTTGTTGTTTTTCCAAAAAATATTGTACTGCCACATTTGGAAACTCATTCCCAAACGTGCTGTAAACCGATAGAGACCAATAGATGTTTTTCTTTTTAATACGACTTGGAATTTGAGAGGCACGGCAATAAACCTCAGCGTAACGGGCGAATATCAGTACTGGACACGCGTGTCTCAGAGTTCAGAGGTCAGCGCGCCTCTCGCACAAACACAGATTCTAATTAACCGCTAATGACTAGTAACGAGATATCCAGATCCTGATGTTTAACAGAGCTGGCCTTGAACAGACGGCGCAGGACAGCTGTTAATCGCTCACATGGACAAAATGTAATTTATGTAAATGCCGTATATGGATTTTTTTAAAGCTGTCCTCGAATAGCTCTTAATTTGAATAACATGGATGAAAAAACATTATGCATGCCTTGTTCCATGATTAT